>NC_081763.1:10035115-10275115 GCF_963082965.1 Carassius carassius
GCATTTAAAATATCCATTCTCACAGAATGCCAGACTTGGCGATGAAGAGAAGACAGACCACAAATAGTAGACGGGTCTTGTTCGGGGGATGCTCCTGGGTGACTCATTGCATGCATCAGTTGGGCATAGATGTCATTGAGAGGTAAAGGAGAAAGAGATTCCCCTGGACTTGGTTGCCATAAAATTTGAATCGGAAATATACCCCCTCGACAGGTCAATATGGCGTGAAGGCTGTCTGGGTATGTCTGGAACATTAAGGCCAAGAAAATATGTCATTAAAATTGAGTCAGAATTTCTAAAAAAATACATTGCTAAAGAATCTTACAATAGAGAAAACTGGAAGTTAGATGTATAAAAATAATGGAACCAAAACTTCACCTTTAGCTCATCCTGAATCTTGCCTGGTAGGCGACTAGCCGCAAAAACCTGTGACTGTTGTGTTCGCTCAGTTGGTACATCCCCTTCTACCAGCCATGGTTCACTGTACAGCTTAGCAACTGCCCACAGCAGGGTCGTAGCCCGCTCTGTTTGTGCAAACTCCCCCTTTAGCTTAGAGGAGGGCAGGACAGAAGGAATAGCAGTGGAATTGGGCAGAGGATCGTAGCAGGAGAGCAGCCGCTTTTTGAATTCCTCAGTCACCCAGTTCTCATGTCCAGAGATGTGTTTCTTCAGCTGTTCTTGGACTTCCTGGAGTGCATCTTTCTGCTGAAGAAGGGCAGTTTTGTAGTGTTGGTATTGGTCAGGATTTAAAGTGAGCTGAAGCACCCGACTGGCCTCCTGGAGCGTAACATCCAGTTCTGGAATAGGATAATCAGGTTGCTCCATCCTGTAGAGTAGAGGATGAAACATAAAACTTTAGACCACATGCTACAGTTGTGTCATGTGATTTAAATTTAAGTCCATGTTTGAATGATTACACCCAGTGCATTCTCTCAGACATTTTTTTTTTTTGTCATGTGTAATTCAATCATTTCATTAGATGACTTAATAAAGTGGCTTATTTCCAGCACAAAGTCTCAGTGTGGCTTGGAAATGTAGTTTGAGTCTACATGCATGTTTAAAAGGATGAACGTTTTTAATGTACACAATGATTTGACAACCTTTACACATTCCAAAGGTGCACATACTCAAAATGACTTTTTGACCATGTGGCCATAATGAGTATAGCATGCTGTTTGTATAGCCAGTTGTCATGGGAATATGTCTTGTGCTGCATGTCCCTAGTTGTATAATTTGATTTTGCCTGATTTAATCACGCCATGCCTCGTTTTGTAACTCTTGTAATGCTGTCTTTCTTTTTCCATTTATGCTCCCTGGTGACATGGAAGTTCATTGTTGGTAACCTTGATCATGTGATGCCATTGATTATTACTGAATTAATTCACCTTAATTAGGAGCAACACCCAAGTAAGTACGATTACAAGTAAATTCATTATTGTTAGACAAATTTGCCTTAGCATACTCCTTATTCAGTAAATTATAACACAATATTCTTACAATAATAAATGCCTGCAAAATATTACATTAGCCTGCTTAAAACAGTTTAAACCACCCTAAACCACACTGTGCAACCAACCTAAATCTTGTTTGGTTTTAGATATATTTTCTAGCAAAGAGATTAATACATATTACATAAAGATCTGACATTATTTGTAATGCATGAATTATATTTTCAGTATTTATCTTCTTTTTTTATCACAAATGAAGCCAGCACTTTTAAATTTAAAAAAAACTTTTTAATTGTATGTATTTTGGTTATTTTGTTTCATGTTTTGTGGCTTTACGACATTTAATAAATGAATAAACATTTTTTTTACATTACATTAAAAAAAAAGGAAAAACTGGAAAAAATCCTGAAAAAAATTAAGTTGTACATTTCAGGTAAGTTATCAGGTGAATGTAATGCAAATGTAAAAGCAGCTATATTTTTAGGACAATTTACATAAATAAAATAGTAAATTCATAATCAGCTGACCATAAGAGGTCAAATCAATTAGCTTCCAACTACCATTTATTTATTGATTTAAAACACAATTGGCTATATCTGTTTGTATTTTGAAATGTTCAGAATTAATAATGAAAATATATATATTTTTAATGTAGTACTACAAACCAATGCGCATGGCTAGTGGGTTAAAGTTGGGTTTACCCTAATTCAGTTAAAACATTTTTTTTTTATTATTACTTGATTTTAATCGCATGCGTTTTCCTCATGAAAGCAAAATGTGATTTCTTCAACTTTTGTACAATTATTTAAGGTTTGACAACAAACATGTACTTCAATGTCAGAGCAGAAATATGATGTAAAAAGCAATATAGAAACATTCAACTCACCTCGGGACAGTTAATAGCTCCAAAGTTTATGTCGACTTGTCAGTGCGATGAGAGCTAGGGTGCAACAAGCTTTTGTTGCAGTGAACAAGCAAGAAGAGGGCTGTAATCTGAACCTAGTGATTCCAATTAAGCAATTTAATTTCCTATTTCCCAATGGACATGGACATTATAACAGGCAGACGGACTTTACTTTTCTGTGTATGCAATAAAAGAGTATAAGCTCAGTCTCATTTACAGTTTCTACAACTGTACACCATTTTTGATACTACAGTTTTATTCTGAACATTAACTCCTGCAGAAGCTACTTATTATAGAAAAAAGTCTTTCTATAAACTGCATTTTGTAGATTGTCTGTGTGCAAACTGCATTTGATCCTTACCAGTATGCTGTAATAATGTGTTTAAATATGGCTTGTTCTCTCATTCAGAAACAGTGTTTTTATAAATCTAATGACCCACAATCATCGTGTTCTTCCTGCATTCATCTTCTTCCTTCATTCAGAAAGACCTGCAACGTGTGAATCTATTCCTTGTACTGTGAATTTAGGCTTGAAGTTAAATTAGTTTAGTATTGCTTTATAATCTCATTAATCAGTTTTAGGATATCATAGTATGACAGTTATATAATCTGGACATTTGGGTTCCTTGTGCTCACTGTAATCTGGTTTCCTGTAAAGGACACTTAAACTAAAAAAAAGTTTGTTTTGTATCAAACTACAAGACATGGTGGAAGAAGGATGGGGAGTTCAGACATGGAAACCTAAAAAAATGTCATGTGATGTACTGTGTGGAGATGATTTTTTTTAGTGTGTGAGTGTCTCCTAGCCGAACAAAGAACGTATTGAGAAAGTTATGCCTCACGTGAGGAAGGTGCTTTTTGCTATAAGACATCCAAATTATGAACAGTGTTTAACTGTGACTTATTCAGACTTATCTATCTATCTATCTATCTATCTATCTATCTATCTATCTATCTATCTATCTATCTATCTATCTATCTGTCTGTCTGTCTGTCTGTCTGTCTGTCTGTCTGTCTCTCTGTCTGTCTGTCTGTCTGTCTCTCTGTCTGTCTGTCTGTCTGTCTGTCTGCCTGCCTGCCTGCCTGCCTGTCTGTCTGTCTGTCTATCTATCTATCTATCTATCTATCTATCTATCTATCTATCTATCTATCTATCTATCTGTGTCGAGAATAACAACAAAAACATCAAATGAACATATAAATTTTTTAAATATGTAAAAATAAAATAGTAGGATAAAATGTGCTTTATATGGGACAGTTACATACATTTGAAAAGCTTTAGAATTTTTGTTGTTTTAATAAGATTCTTGTTAAGTGATCTCACATTTTCCAAATATATTCTGAGATTAGTGTTACAAAATTAATATAAGGGTTCCTTCTGACTTATTTTTTGTCTAATGAAAATAAAAATTGGCTAAAATAATTAAAAAACGAATCATGTATTTTTGCTTTTCAGAAAAAAAATATGGGTTTGGGAAACTCAAACTCAAAATCACATGTCACAAAGTTCTAAATGGAGCGTTTGTTTAATCTGAGCCACAGCCCTGGCTACAAACTTGTTCCAATACTCCCGGAAGTTACTTTCTAGTCACTTACCAATCTTCTTCCGGAGCGGCATTAGTCGACCCCGCACTGAAGACTGATCTCTCTCCACCCTTGACAAGATAAACATTCATCTCTGTCTATTTCAAACGTGAGTTCAAGTTTTTTATCGGCTCCGAATACGAGTTTATGAAGTACATGAGACCTCCGAGGAGGAGTTTATCGGCATATATACAGAGTTAAAGAAGGTCACTGGAGCAGAGGCTAGCTAACGGTAGCATGCAAATAACCGCCGCTCTGTTTATAAACGTCTCATTTTCATACACATTCGCTTGAATTGATTCCCGTATATTTGGTTATTTTTTTTTACCTGATAATCCTAAATATTAGGTGTGGAACAGGCTAGAAATCTGTCGCAGTGGTTACTCCTGTTTTGTTTGTTCAGCTATCAAGTCAGGTGTTTAAAAAAATATATATATATACATTTAATAAATTCCTAGTGTTATTTTTTGTTTGTTTGTTTGTTTGTTTTTAAATCTGAAATGTTTTCTCCTTTTTTTTTCTTCTTTATTGCAAAAAAACTACAGACATACAAAAAAACAGGGAAGCGAGACATAAATACACTCCAACAATCATACAATAAAAACAGCCATTCTGGATTTGCATATCAAATTATAGTTTTATTGATACATAAAAGTGCAAAAATAGACTTACATTCTTTTGAAAAGTTGTCATAATACATCAAAAACTTACCACTCTTTTTGTTATTTGTAAGTCTAAGAGATGAAACAAGAGAATCCAATTCCACAAGAAAAAGGGGGACGGCAAAGGAGACTTAAGCCAATTCGGTTTATGAATGAAGAATTTTGCTTTCTATATAAGAAAATTAACAACATATTCAACGGATAATAGCTTTGGATTTTCATAATAAAAGATAACATCTTTGAGGACAAAGGTATGGGACACATTTGTAAGGTTAGAAATCTAGAAAGGTTAGAAATTAAGTCAACCCATAATTTGTTGGTAAAAAAAAAAAAGCCCTAATGTTAATGAGAAAAACAAGTGGTGATGTTGCACATGTAATTACAGTGTCACCTGACTGAGATTGTGGTCAAGAGGTTCCTCGTTTAATGCATGTGTGTGTTTTGAAAAGACACGCGTGGACTATTCTTGTTTGAAGAAGAGCACTGAATTGTGGTGATCTGAATGCTGTTTGTATGGGTGTGTCAGCTGTTTATTGAATCTGACAACAGTAACCACATCACTTTGTTGTGGTCAGTGTCAGTGAGCTGTTGTCATCTATTGTAGGGTGGTGTTAAAGCGTCCAGTTTCTTTTGCAGTTGCGTGTGAGACGTCAGTCTCTGGCCGCTCTGAGCTCTCCCTGATGGGCGGCTGGTCCCGCAGTGCTGTGCTGCAGCTGTACCGAGCACTGCTCCGTGCAGGCCAACACCTACAGTACACCGACCGAGATTACTACCGGCGCACAGTGACCCGAGAGTTCAGGCGCTGTCAGACCCTCAGCGCCCCAGCAGAGAGGGAGGACGCACTGAAGAGAGGCCAGTTCTTCCTCAGCAGCGGGCTGGGCGGGTTGGTGTAGAAGAAGCGGTCCATCAGTAACAGACAGTCTGACCGCTAGCCGGTAAGAAGGGATTTCTGCATCAGTAACACTGTAGGAAGTACGCATTTGCTGGATGTTTTTATCAGTAGCTAAAACTTTTTGAAGCTATAATAAAATAGATTATTAGTATTGTTCTTCTTATTATATACAAATAAAAACTTGAAATTTGAAATAATCCCATGACACCCATATAAAGTAAATTGAAGGACTAAAATTACTAACTAGAAATGAATGGAAACTAAACATTAATAAAAAATTGAATATACAAGATAATAATAAAAATGACAAAAGCACATAAGAGAATTGCGTAAAACTAAAAAATGTAAAAATAACAATAAATGCTAATTAAAATTATGAATTAAAACTATAAAAGTGTATTAAAACTACTAAAATAACACTGGTCTGTAAATAGCTCAATGCTAAGAATTTTCACCGTCCCAGCCACAAATAAATAAACAAGAATAGTTACTGTTTTTGTTGTTATAACCTATTCAATCTTACATTTATAATACGTTTTTTTTAATGACACCAAAATTTTAGATACCAGTGTAATACCAAGATTAATTCTTATTAAAGCTCAAATTAAAATTCATTCAGTCAAGAGATTTTCTCTGTCTTTGGTTGTTTGATTAGCATTAATGACACAGACAGCAGTAGGTCTATTAGGCTGCTGCCACTTTAACCCTTTAAGACCGAACAGGTATACTGTGTGTTGACACACACTTGATTTTCTCCCAGCTGTTTAAGGGTAAACGGTTAAATAAATGTAACCTTTTTAATATGTTTTGATATATTTAATATTTTCCAAACTGTCTTTCCCTTGGGCGGTTGTTTTATCGAGCCCTGCCATACCTGTTTCTCTCTGTCAAAATGTTTTACCAATAACAACACAAGCCATTGCTGACATAACTAGACCGTGTCATGTGACATTGATTCATGTGATGTCATCACTTAGTGAACTGCAAATAAGCTCTGCATATTGCACAGCTTGCAGCTGATGAGAAAATCAATTTCTAGTCTTTTCTTTAACCTTTACTTTCTTGCTCTGTCTCAGGGAGGGAAAAGATCGATGGCAGGAGTGAACGGGGATCGGAAGGGAAAGAAAGACGACAGTGGGCTTGGCACAGCGATCGACTTTGTGCTCTCTAATGCAAAGCTGGTGCTGGGAGTCGGAGGAGCAGCCATGCTCGGGATCGCCACACTGGCGGTCAAAAGAGTGAGTACAGGAACAAGTAATGCTCTTCGATCCTGTGGGTAAATTAAAGGGGTCGTGTCATAAGGAATCGCTTTTCCAGTGATCTTGAAAACTATACTGTAACTTCCAGTCTTTCTGAAAGAGCTTTTATTGAAACGGAGCAGCAAAAACGACTCGAGTCACAATCCAAATGATATGAAATGGCAGATAAAGTTTAGTTTTAACAGCGTCTCTGATCATTTCAGTTTGATTTAAGCATCGCAGTTCAGTGTGGATTATTTTATGAATCTGTCACAATGTAATTCAGCTTTGCAAAGAGGTTATGAAAGGATGGAAGTCAACTTTTATTTTTATATATTATGGAAGAGACTTGCACAATTTCTGTAGTTTTTTTTTTCCACATGTAAAGGTGTGTTTTAGTGCACCTCTTACAAGTGTACCTCATGAGAAGAAGAAAAGATCCTATTAAGTACATACATGCATAAAAGTACATACTTTGTTATCAGTACCGTAGATATTTTCATTATTATTATTATTGTATAATTGAGTCTGCTTTGTCTCAGATGTACGATCGAACACTCAGTGCTCCATCCAGTCCCACTAAAGCCAACCCATCGGAGCGAAGAAGCTGGGAGGAACCAAGCTGGCTGGGGTCGTCACCACGGACGCTGAACCATGACATGAAACAGAACGTCAGCCGCTCTCTACAGACGCTTCCCACCTCCTCCAGCTCCTTCAAGCCAGGTAATGAATCTCTGGTGCCTTGCATGCTTAACATCCTGTGCTTTTGTATGCAACAGCCTTGAGAAAATGTGTGCTTTTCAACTGTCTGTTTGTTTTAGTTTTGTTCTATTGGTCAACCTATATATCACCAATGCCGATATATCGGACGATATTTGGCATTTTTCAAATACACATTTATATAATTTAAACAAATCTTTGAACAACTAATGAACATTTAATTTCACAAACCCTGCAAACTCAGTCGAATCCAGCTGTGAGATCTTGTGAAGTGTGCATTTTTATCCAGCATGATCGTGTGTTCTCTGTGACGGTCGGTCCGTGTGAATTGAATGCTTTAAACTTTAAACTCGTGATGTCAAATTATGCTGTGCTTTATGCATTTGCCAACTGTCATATTCATGTCATTTTCACTGTGTGCTGTATGTAATATGAGTGTTACCCTTGCTTTATTTAAAAAAATATGTTTCCCAATGCACAAAAACTTGAGACCAAACGCAGAATACTGATTGCCCTGTTGGTTACAGTGTTTACTTTTTTATATATATAATAATTTTATTAAATATTTATTTAATTGTGAAAAATACTGTCATCTAAAGTATGTTTCTTTTACATATTTTACCTTTTTTTAATCCACTGTCAAATTATTTCATATTTCTTAAATATTAATAATAATAATTTAAAAAAAAAATTATTGGCTATCACCCCCCCCCCCCCCCACTGCTTTCCAAGATATCGGCATCGGCTGTCAAAAAACACATATTGGTCGAACACTAGTTTGTTGCATATTATTGAACTGTTTTTTTATAGATTTGAGGAAATTTAATTGTTTTTGTATCTGTTTATTTTTTATTTTCATTCATAATTTGTAATTTTAATGAACTTTTATTTATTTATTTTATCCTGGGTCATCATGGACACGTTTTTTCCTGGTTTATCTCATCCTAACCTGTATCCTTATTGTTTACCAGGCTTCTACATATTGGACTGTCTGCTTTACTTGCTCTGTGGGTATTTAAACCCTTTTTTAACTAAAACGCTGTTTCTGTAGACCCTTCTTTTGTTGTATAGGCATTAGGGATAAGTTTGATAATTTTTGACTAGTTGGTGACTTGTCTGAATTACTAGTCGATGTGAAGTAAGATTGAAGATTGTCTTGCTTTAGGCTGTGTGTTGTGATTAAGTAGAATTATTCTACCAGGTTTTGAACTTTGGAAGGTGTCTAAATGTTTAAGTATGCTAAATTGATGTCATATGTCTATTTTTGTTTTCCTCTGCTTTTTTTGTTTAGATTCTTTACATCGTGTCATGGGCCGGGGTGGTGGCCGCCCTGTTAAGGCTGAACTCCAGAAGGCACGGATGCGCCTCTCACTGCAGGAACACCTCTGGGCCTTCTTTCATGAACGAGTGGCGATCCCCTCGGAGGAGCAGGCCGCCGCTCGCAGGGCTGCGTTGGATATCTGTGCGGAGCTCAGAGTCTTTCTCCATGCCAAACTACCCGATATGCCTCTCCGAGAAATGTACCTGAGCGGAAGTCTATATGATGACCTTCAGGTGAGAACAAGGGTGATCAGTTCTGAGTGTTTTAATTCTGTCACATAATTATTAAGAATATAGGAAAAACATGGCCTTTAATTCAAGTGCTTCTGATAGATGGTAAAGTCTCTTCTGCTCACCAAAGCTGCATTTACTTAATCAAATACATATAAAATATACATTATAAAATACAATAAAAACTGTAATATTGTGAAATATTATTACAATATAATGCGTGCTTGTTGAATTAAAGTATTCATTTCCTATTTTTGAATGATCTTAATAGAGTCTGACCAATATATATAATATATTTGCCGATATAAGCTTGTCGCCGATATATAAGTATCGGTGAATATGCTGAATAAAGTTGAATGAAATTGAATTAAAGTTGAATAAACTTCAGCTTTACTGTTCAGTGCACTGATGTCAGACTCATTTTGGATAGTAAAGTTTGTTAAATTTTTATTGTTAAATTGTTAGATGCCTTGACTCCATCACACATCTCTGTCACATCATTGTAAGTGTTTGATCACATTTGAGTGATCATTGTAAAAAATGTTTATGTATATATATATTCTGTTTATGTATATACCGTATTCAAATGTTTGGACACACGAATGGGAAAGTGTCCAAACTTTTGACTGGTACTGTACTATAATATAAGAATATCTTAAAAGATTTTTTTTTACTCCCTAATATCGGTATCACTCCCGAAAAACCATATCGGTCGGCCTTGGTTTTTAATTCACCCCTCACTCTTCATTTTTCAAATTTTTAGGTGGTTACTGCTGACCACGCCCAGCTAATGGTACCCATGATCCTTGAGAAGAATCTCTGGTCATTCGTTCCTGGTGAGGACACCATCATGAATGTTCCTGGCTTCTGGCTGGTTCGTCGGGAAAACCTTGAGTACTTCCCGCGTGGAAGCAGCTACTGGGACCGCTGCATGGTGGGTGGCTACCTTTCCCCAAAGAGCATCCTAGAAGTCTTCGAGAAGCTTGTCGCAGGCTCCATCAACTGGCCCGCCATCGGTAGTGTTTTAGATTATGTCATCCGACCTGTGGTCCCGTCAGAAACGCTTGCACTAGAAGTGCAGTATGAAACAGACCGTCGCCTTTATGTGGACTTCCTCCCATTGCTTGTTATGGAGGACGGCGTCTCGCTGATCGCCAAACCGCATCGATTGGCCGCTGAACGGCATGAGAACCTGTGGCGGCAGAGTTTTCACATGGCGCAAACAGCAAAGTTGCGTGCACTCGATCAGGAAGACTCTGGATGTCGTTGCGCATGTCTTAAAGTCGTTAAAGCTGTGTGTAAACTGAATCCAGCGCTGGCACGGTTAAACGCAAGCCAGCTCAGTAATGCAATCCTTCTCCTGTGTGAACAGGAGGGCGATTGGACTCAGGAAGCTCTCGCCGATCGTTTCATGCAGCTGCTTCGTGCACTAGTGGGACACCTAGAGGCTGGGAGGCTACCATGCATCCTTAATCTCAAAGTCGATCTGTTCTGTGAGCTAACGCCACAGGAAATAGATGAACTGGGATACACACTCTACTGTGCATTGTCCGACCCAGAATGCCTTTTGAGAACTGTTTAGCAAACACGCTTTCACACATGCTACTACCTTTGAGTTGAGTTGATACACATACATGTCTTGTTCTCAGTAGAGCAGTAACCTCATTGTTTTTTACACATTCATATTTTTGTCAGTCATACCATCATCAGTTATTTTCAGCTACTACAACCTCATCTGTTGGTCATATTTGATGTGGCCTATCTTACATCATTTCAGTGTTTTTGATTGTCCTAATTCACAGTGAAGTGTAATGTTGATTGTTTATTTATCTAGTGGAGAATCAGATTCTGGCTTCAGTGATATTTTATTATAAATTCAAGCACCATCATCTCTTCTGTGTTTGCTGTTACCCAAAATGCCATGAGTTTCTATGACGGTAATTTGATACGTTACATTTGATCTATGAAATTCATGGTTTTATGTTCGGCAGTTATTTGTTATGTGGAAAATTGTTCAGTATTTTCTCCAATTTGTTCTTGGATTCATCAAAAAGCTTTCATCAGAGTGAATTTTGAGAAATATATATATGACATGGGGAGGTGTTTTAGATTAATCAGATGGCAGGTTTTCAAATTATCTTTCAGTTACTAATAGCGTTGCAAAGTGGGGATACATTTCCGGAAACTTTCCAAAAATCCCAGCAATATTCAAAAAAATCCTGGAGAGTTTCCAACATTTTCTGGAAATTTACCACCTTTTTGCAACCCTAGACTAAATTTCCAGCGATTTTTCATAAACGTATTTCCATCTTTCTTGTCGGTTTGTGCCATATATGCAAATTACTTATTATACAAGGAGTGCAACTGTGGTATTATGTTCTGATTTTTTTAGTTGATAATGTAGCATACATGCTTATTTTCAGTTACGTTATCTGAGTTATCTTTCAAAAGTCACTCATAGAAATGTTGAAGAGATATGATGTTATTTAAATGGTTGACACGGGTTATTACCACACTGCTGAAACCAGATGAAGATTAAAACCTGAATTAATAATCAAAACACATATTTAGAATGGCTATACAAAGAGTAGATGGGATTTTTATTATATTAAAGCTGCCTAATAAACCAAGGAAACCCATGCAGACCTCCTTAAATATTTAGAATAGTTTAAAAACACTCTCGGTTCAATGTTTTGAGGCTGTGAGTTATATGGAACGTTTGGGTGAACCGAAAGACGGTATTGTACACCGAAACCTGTAATAAAAAAGACTTCATAGAGACATTTTAGTATTTTTGTATTGATTGTACAAATGTAACCAAAAAAAATCAGTGTGAAAGTATTTATGTATATCTTGTTATGATCATACTTTGTGCTTGGAGAGTGACGTTTGTTCGAACAAAATATACAACAGGCTACGTCTCGGATAAGAAATGCCAAAACTCGCAGGAGATCTTGTTTATGTTTCGAAGCATTTATTTTGCTTGTGTAACCAGAACACCTGTGTCTCCCTGTGTGATGTAGCAGTACCTAGCGAATGATATGAAAGGGCAGCACCGAATCCAAAAGTAGATCTCTAGTGGAGTTTAGCTTGGCCTAGTACTTTGCATGTGATGCTTGTGTACTTGTGTCTTCATTTCCTGGTGATTCGTATTTTTTATTAAACCGCACTTTGTATCGTTTGTTCTGTAAGAGTGTTTCGTGCCTCGGTCTCTGGACTGCAATACTGAACAAAGGATGAATATAAAGTCGACTGGAGTGAAACTGTATTATAGTGTTATTGTGAATTATTTGCGCAAATCCAATAGCTGACAATAGACCACATGGGATTCAACAAATACCAAAAAAGTAAAAGTGGAAAACCACCATCAGTCGAGCAGTTTAGTTCAGGTTTCAGACGAGCCATTTATGAGCATGGCCTCTTTATGACATTTCCCTGTGCATCTAGAAAACAACTTCCTTGAAAATCTTACCAAGTAAATTAAACTCCAGACAGTGTGTCTACAGAACACAGACCAAACACACAACTACAAACAACACTTTATTTAACTTCAGGTTTGGAAGAACCTTTGCTGCAATTTTGAGTTATGAAAACTTAAATGATGATTAGACCGTAAAGAAGTAGTCTTGATCAGCTTTACATTTCATGATAAATCCATAAATTCACACCAATATTATCAAAATGGTTTACACACACATACAAAAGTCAACTGACAAAAGGACACTCAAACACATAAGAGGGCCACAAATACAGTGTGCTATTCTTCTACCGGCAATTTAATCAATCTTTGTAAAAGTTTCTACAAAACCAAATTCATAGCTTAATTATAAAATAAAAAGCATACTTTGACTTAATCGATTGAATCAGTGCAAAATAAAAACAAGCAAATCTTCTAGAGCTCTTTTTCAGGCGTTGAGTTTCATACTTGGAAAAACATCCCATCAGTCAGAAATGTGTTGATTTTCGTTATGTTGCATATTTCAAATGGCAAGAGATTTAACAACTTCAACCAGTGCTTTCTGTATTGCTAATGGTCCATTAGGTCCAGTAAAATACAATAATGCGATTTTCCCTCTTTTCATTTAGCAGGAGCAAAGCCCACGCGGTCTGCCTCCCTGTCAAACACCGTGTAGTAGCGGCCGATGAACACATCTCCCAGAATCCACAGCGGCCCGGCGGGGGGCGGGATATCCATAGCCATAAAGCCAGACAGACAAACACTCACACCCATGTGAGTCACCTGAGAAAAGAGAGAAGCGAGTTAAACTGATGTGAAGTATTCAATTATTCAATGCTTTATCCAGTTCCAAAGGGGTTTTATTGACTGTCCTGAGATTCCATTAGATCCCAAACATAGAAGCAACAGAAATTGTTTGATTTTGATTGGAATTATTTTGATTTTCAGTGTATTAGAAAAAGAAAATCATCCCATGCAACGTCGTCCTTGATGTAATTAAAGAAATAGCTCACGAAAACATGAAGATTTGCTGAACGTTTACCCTCAAGCCATCCAGGACGTAAAGTTTGTTTCTTTATCAGAACAGATTTAGAGGAATCTAACATTAAAACACTTGTTCACCAATGGATCCTCTGCAGTGAATGGGTGCCGTCGGAATGAGAGTCCAAACAACTGATAAAAACATTGCAATACTCCCCCAAAATTGATGTTTGGCACCAATTCATTGCAGAGGATCCTTTTATTTTAAGCAGACTTTCATTTGTTGGTGAACTATCCTTTAAAATAATTGGAGGCATGTATGAAAGTGAAGAAAACGTATCCCAAACCCATTACACAATATAAAATGTTAAATTCTATTCAAACAATCACAAACCATGCATACAAACTGAGCAATTGACTAATTCAAAATGACGTCTTCACATACCAAACATCCATCTTTTAGCCACCATTTTAACCATAATTTTTCACATCAAAGACTCTGGTTATTTATTCCAAGGAACTGCACTTCTAAATAAGTTAAGTTCATCTATAATGTCCCTTTCCAACCTATTTCCAAACCCCACCAGATTCTGTAAAGAGAGCGACGCACCTTCAAAACATAGTCCTTTCCAGTTAAGTTAAACATCTTCCCTCCCAGGCTGAAGGAAACAACAGGAAGTGATGGAATCCTCTTACAGTCAATCCAGTACTGAAAAGGAGGAAAAACATCAAAATATTCACATTACCACTCACTTTATGCTGCAAATAAAATGGCGATGAACATGTCAACAAATTGAAATTGAAGTGGACCAATTAAATAAATGAAAATAAATAAATCTATCAATAAAGAATAAATGATAAATGGTTCATTGAATATGTTTTGATGAAGGTATTTTCGCCGGACTGCTCCTCACCTCTCCCATCAGCAGTGGAATGGCTCCGATGGCCTTCTGCAGGGCCCGCACCTCTTGAACCGGCCCTGTGATCATTGATGTCCCCGTGTCAACAATTGCCTGGCATCCGTTTTTGCAGAGGGTAAGAGTGCCACCCACCTGAACTCTGTTGTGAGATGACCAATATATGCAATAAGTCATCAGTAAAAATCGGATCTGTCACAGTTTCTGACCATCATAAAACTAAAATCAAAAACAAAAACAATGAAGTATATCGGTCTAAATGCCACAGCCTTGGCTGTTGAAACATGGGTGTTATAGTAATAGTGATCACATACTCATCCATCTTTATCTGCCAGTAGGCTTTTCGTGTGACGTTGACGTAATGCAGACCACCGTCAAAATACTTCTGGTCAAAGCCTCCCAGCATCAGCTCACCTCCAACCGCACCTGCAGGGTCCCTGCACACAACATTTAGTGATGAGATGTAGCATGTTCATTAGAGAGCAGTGATGAATGTCACTACAACACAGGTGACTAAGTTTGAAGTGTCTTATATAGACATTTGGTCCCAAAAATGTAAGCGAAGCCTAACCCACATATACACTTCATTTCAGCCATGAATCATGCAATTAGTAAAAGAGGCTTTTTATGCAGACAGAACAATCAACTATAGTGTGATCAATTAGGAAAGCGAGAAGAGGGCGGCGCTGCTATGCAAGCAGTAATCAGAGTCATGCATGACCATTTAACACAAGAATAAATACAATTCTCTCATGCTGAAGGTCACGCATTCTTCACCATTATGAAAGCAAAAAGGAGAAGAAAATAGAGGAACCCCAGATAAGGGACACAATGTCATTTCCAAATTCCTTTCCCAACTCTCCCGTGTCAATATTAAAGGTCTTCCAATTGGATAAATAATCTGAAATACCAGTCAAATGTACGTTGAACTGAGCAGAAGAGAGGCTTACCGGTTTATATAAAACGAGAAGAGATTCTGGGGCAGGATTTTGGCAGCCATGGCCGTGTCAAACAGCGGCGTAATCCCATCTACAGAAATGGCGGGGTATGCCATGCCCAGGATGCCATCAAAACGTGCCACCGCGAACACAATCCCAGGCTGTTTGACCGCCTCCGCAAACTGCTGGTTTGGCACCTTCAGCCCGGCCAACTACAGACAGAAACAAATGTGTGCGTGTTTAGGCATGCTGATGCCTCGAATAGTGTGTTCATCATTAACTAAAACTATTTAAATATAATAATTATGCCTGGCAAATAGTTGGAGAAAAACTGGGCATCACACACTAAATGACTGAGGATCACACACTTCCAATCTGATCTGAACACAAACTCAAGCATCAAAAATTGCTTGAGAAATTTAAACGCTATGTACCCAACACCCCTACCCCAAAAAAACAGTGAATGTCAGTGTTAACTGGGTGGAGTCACAATCTAAAGCTAAAATAAATGAATAAACAAATCAGAGTCTGTGGCCATCATATACTACATGATTTTCTGTGAAATCTGACAACTCTGACTGCCCGAAATCATGCAGAATGGCTCTGAACTTTAACTATTATCTATGACTCTTCCTTGACTGTAAATCAGGACGAAAATCTGTGTAGTGTATTAAAGTACTAAATTTTTTACTAAAACGACAAAAAAAGTGATATTTAAAAATCTAATAAAAAAGACAAATGCACATATGTGACCCTGGACCACAAAACCTGTCATAATGGTCAATTTTTCGAAAATTTTTCCACTGATGTATGGTTTATTAGGATCAACACTATTTGACAGAGACACAACTATTTGAAAATCTGGAATCTGAGGGTGCAAAGACATCAAAATACTGAGACAATCACCTTTGAAGTTGTCCAAATGAAGTTCTTGGCAGTGCATACTAATCAAAAATTAAGTTTTGATATATTTACAGGAGGAAATTTACAAAATATCTTCATGGAACATGATCTTTACTTAATATCCTAATGATTTTTGGCATAAAAGAAAAATCTGTATTTTTTTACCCACATCATATATTTTTGCCTATTGCTACAAATATACCACAGCGACTTAAAGGGATAGTTCACCCAAAAATCAAAATTATGTCATTAATGACTCACCCTCATGTCGTTCCAAACCAGTAAGACCTCCGTTTATCTTCGGGATGACAGTTTAAGATATTTTAGATTTAGTCCGAGAGTTCACCAAATCGAACTGAATCGTTTTAAACGGTTCGCTGTTAACTTTTTTTAAATTCTTAAACTGTCATCCCGAAGATAAACGGAGGTCTTACTGGTTTGGAACGACAGGAGGGTGAGTTATTAATGACATAATTTTGATTTTTGGGTGAACTATCCCTTTAAGACTGGTTTTGTGGTCAAGACAGGGTCACATATAACAACATAAAATAAATTAACTGAAAGTCCATTCAATTTTTTTTTACATAATATAAATGATAATAAAATAACACAAGCCTCAGCAACATTATTAGTTCCTTTTTAAACAATGTTGATCTGTTTTTCACACAAAGTTATCAGATTTCTTTAAGAAGCCTGTAATATAGTGTATAGTTATTTTCAAGATGCTTTTCTTGTTATTTTGAAGCTTTTACAGCTATCATGACCGGTTCCTGAAGTCTTTACTCACAGTGACTGCATCCTGACTGATGAAGCCAGAGAGACTCCCGGTGCCGTATCGGATCGAGAACTCGGTGCCATTCTGAACATAAGTGCTTGATTTCTTAGAGTTGTAACGACGGTGCAACCCTGAGAGACAGCCGGAGTAACAAAGTTACTAAAGAAAAAAGAAATCCATACCAGTTCAACAACCCAAAGCGTCACTCACAGCATGCAATGTCCAGGTAGGAACAATGGATAGATGGAACCCAGAGGTTGGATGATCCAGTGTCAAACAGCACAGTGAAGTCCTGAGGAGGGGTGCCTATACTGATCACTCCAAAATACTGAGCCTGAAATGAGAGAAAGAGAAAGGACAGTCAGAATTCCTATACTCCTCATGCAAAAACCAAACGCATAATCAGTAACTGATGCCACATTCTCTTACATCCATGAAGTTGGTGAGTTTCTCTACAGGTGGGGGCAGTTTTGTTGGTGATGGTGAATGTGTTGTTGTGGCTGATAATGGAAGTTTGACTTCGGAGGTTTTCTGTCTAGCCATGGATTTGATCTCGTTAATAGTCCTCCCATTCTCTGCCAGTATGCGGCGCACAGTGCGCATCTTGTACAGAGGAATTCTAGGGATACAACAGCAATGAAACACCTGAGCGAGTGCACCTGTGTGTCGCATGTATAATTGTGGCCATCATAAAATGACACCGTCGTAACCATCAGAGTTAAAACTCTTGAAATATTTCAGTTTGTGTGCAGTGAATTTAGAATATAAGAAAGTTTGCTTTTTTGAATTAAATTACAAAAAAATTAAAGAACTTTTCCATGAAATTCTAACATTTTTGAGATGCACCTGTGCGGCAGAGGTGTAAAGTATTTGAGTAAATGTAATTAATCACTGTACTTGAATATCTTTTTGGAAACTGAGTATCAAAGATATTAGCAACTTTTACACTCTACTTCACTAAATGTTTGAATAAGCAGCTATACTCTTTACTCCACTACATTTTGTAAGTTCTGAGAGAACACAGAACTGCAGGGTTGCCAGGTTTTCACAACAAAACCCGTCCAATCGCTACTCAAAACTAGCCCAAGTGTGTTCAGGGGGTAAAATACACGTGTTTTGGTGGGGTTCACCTGATAAAATTTGCAATATTGCTGTTATTGGGGTCGTTATTAAACCCATGGACATGAAAAATAACCCTCGACAAGAGTGTTAAAGTAGCCCAGTTCCATGGTAAAACCACAGACTTAGAAACAGTGACTGTGTGTGTGTGTGTGTGTGAGGGTGCAGTCGTGTAGCCATATCCAGTTATTATGTGTGTCTTTTGGACTGGTCTTTTCTACTTAATTTGACACTTTAGTCAAATATAATGCACCGGACTGTTGTTTGAAGACTCTTGAAATATACAAATAGTGAAGGTAAATGTGCAAAGTCATAATGGGGTAGTTGAAGTTTTTATAAGCAAAAATGTTTCATAATTTAATTTTTAAATATGTTCGCATAAAACGCGCTTATAAATCGATAAGACACACATAATAACTGGATCTGGCAACACGACTGCGCCCTCACACACACAGTCACTGTTTCTAAGTCTGTGGTTTTACCATGGAACTGGGCTACTTTAACACTCTTGTCGAGGGTTATTTTTCATGTCCATGGGTTTAATAACGACCCCAATAACAGCAATATTGCAAATTTTATCAGGTGAACCCCACCAAAACAGGTGTATTTTACCCCCTGAACACAGTTGGGCTAGTTTTGAGTAGCGATTGGACGGGTTTTGTTGTGAAGTTTCAATTTAGGGTAAGCATTATCTTTATATTATCTTTTATCTAGAACAAGTTTGTTACATCTATATGCTATTTCATATTGTAGTAAAATTTTCACAAAGTCATGCCAACAACATTATTCATAAGATCACTAGGCAAAGTTATCATCTATATTATAACAATGGTTATTAATGAAAACTAGAACAGTAATATGCCTATGTGTTGATGAATGAATAATAAACAACTGATAAAATGATCTACCCCTACCCTGAAGTAATGGTGCGATGTGATATAATTTAACAATGCTCATTCCTCCAAAACAGAGAAAACATCTTTCACACACATCTACATATCTGTCTCTTTTAAGGTGTTTAGTGTATATAATGAGTTGTATGTGGGGTTATTATAGGACAATTCTTAACCCCACTCAAGACCTCACTAATGTTCAAACCCTGCGGCCATGGTAGCAATTACACATTACATTTTGCATGGCACCTAACATTTGCTGCAGCAGTTTATTTCTGCTATGAAAGAAGAGATATCACCAACTACAGGGCACTGAAAGTACATTATCTTGTGCGTTTTGCACTTATTCACCCAAACTTTTCAATAAGGCTACTTGAATGTGAGTTCCTTAGCAATGAGGCCGAAAACAGCTCATCCAGAACAAGGTGGCTTAGATTTTTTTAATGTCACTTAACTTTTTTTTTCTTCAATATTATCCTGGTTTTCTTATCTGTTATAATTGTAAAAATTAAATTAACAAAATAAGTAAAACAAATAAATAAAAGACACACACACAAAATAACATTTAGCTATCAGTACTGAAGATACCTTTTTGAAGGACTCCTTTTTTGCAATTTTAAAGTTGAGTTTTATTTTGGTTTTTGAAAATAAACGTGATTGCTCTCCTCACAAATCAACTATTTCTGTCTCTTTTACTAGTGCATCTTTGAGCCTACATTAGGAGTAAAATACTTCAGTACTGTTAAAATAAGGTAGGCCTTACGCTTTAGACTTTTACTCAAGTTGTAGTGCAGTAGTTTTCATTGTAAGGTACCTGTATGCATGAATGTCAGCTCCTTTTATTATGAATAAGCGTTTAAATGTTTCTCCTATGAAGTTTTTATTTTAGTTGCAAGCTTACACAATGTTGCAACCCAACCACAGCAGTTCACACATATAACTAACTAACTGACTGAACTGCAACCCTAGAACTTCCTGATCCACACCAGTTGATGCTATATTAAACTTTTATACAATACAGCACTTCAAAAGCAGCACTGTTTATTGCAACATGGCTAGTATTATTAAATATAATGCATCGGACTGTTGTTTGAAGACTCTTGAAATATACAAATAGTGAAGGTAAATGTGCAAAGTCATAATGGTGCTGTTGAAGTTTTTATAAGCAAAAATGTTTCATAATTTAATATTTAAATATTTTAGCATAAAACGCGCTTATAAATCGATAATAAGATCATTGATGCATTTACCTGATTATTGCTTGGCTGTCCGCAATGAACATCCCAATTAAAAACGCGAACAGGTGAAAGCGATTCATTCTCTGCTCTTTAAAAAGAAACAATTGGTTTCACTTCTGATCTTAAAACAAAATATAGACTTGCAGAAGCAATTCTCAAGTGTTATTTCCTCCGCAACCCCTTGTGCGCAACTTATCTTTCCACAAGTGTCTTTCGGACAGCTTCGTGCAAGCTCGGGGGTTTCCGTTCTTCTTCAACCTGATTGGCTAGCAGCACTGATGTTCCTCAACGATTGGCTAAAAAAACATATCGATCAAGTTGAATTTCACACCCCCGCTTCCTCAACAGCTGAAGTGTGGTGTTTCTGGTTCGTTGTATGTTTTAGTGAATTTTAAATGTGCATTTTTAAAAAGCATCGCATCACGGCTTCCAAACGAACATAGTAAGTTACCTACAACCAACAATAAATAAATAGTAATGTAAACAATTATAAAGAAATATCCTTCCTCTTTTCTGAACCGTTTGAAACTGTTGAGGAAATAGGAAGTGGAGTAACCAGCAAAACCCGAACTTCTCCAAGTATGCAGATTACATAATACAAATTATACTTTTGACGTCACATTATAAACTACATTTTGCTTTTGTATTAAAAGTCGTCTTCAAGCTTGATTTAGCATGGATAATATGGCCCCTGCTGGTAGATGGAAAAACTGCACCATGCTACAGACGGCAAGCATCCATCTCCTGACTGTCAAATCAAAATTAGCCATGAATTCTAATGAATAAAAAAATGTCAGCAGAGTTTGGGGGGTAATCATCATTGGCTGGTCGAAAGAAAAACAGGTAACTTTAAAGTTTTTACTTACAAATGAAGAGAAAGTAAAGGTGCAAATAATATTGGGGGAATAAAAAAATATATTAACTCCTTAACTGTCCCAGATCCTCTGGGATTATATAACTGAGTGGTCTGACAGGTGAGGTGAGATTTGTTATCATTTCTTTTTTCCTCTCTGTTTATAATAGATAAACAAAAACAGCGTCTGTCTTCATTTCAGGCTGCAAAGCAGCAAAACTGTTATTTTAAAGAGGTTCTTTTCAATACCCACTGTAAATGGACATGCTAAGGTTTTTTTTTTTTTTTTTTTACACATGAAAGATAGGTCTACTGCATCTATATAGGAGATGTAAAAATAAGCAAAAAACTTAGTCTTTGTTAAATATGTCATTTATTATCCCGTCTGGTTCCATGGTGTAATGGTTAGCACTCTGGACTCTGAATCCAGCGATCCGAGTTCAAATCTCGGTGGAACCTGATCTTTTCCGCTTACCGATAAAACAGTAGCGCTTACTTTACGATAGATATTCCGAGAATACCAACTTAAGTATATTAATGTTTTAATATAAGCAGAATTATAAACTGCTAAGAATTGTTTTATTTACGGGGAAACCTATCCGCTGATTATTAACTAAGGAACTATGCGATCTCACTCACTCTCGCGAGATCACATTAGCAAACATGGCGGCCGCAATGGACGTAGACACCCCAGGTGGAGCTAACAGTGGAGCCAGTAAAAAGCGTTTTGAAGTGAAAAAGGTACAGTGCTATTGAGACGTCAGTGTTAAGTATTAATCTTAAGTATATTATACATTTAAACAGCGTAGTCTCTTTAAAATGTAAACTCTTTCACAGCGGCGTGTTTATAATCCCCGGTTAGCATCGGCGGCGCTACTCTTTCTCATCATCATTATTTATGTTAACCACTTTCCTGTGTTCTGATTATGATTACAGTCAGCTTTTAATATGTCCAGTTAATATGTGGAATCTGATCGACACATGTCATTTGGGCGTTCTTGACGCTTTAGATTTGAACTCTAGTAAATTCTGCTGCGTAACCAGAGAGATTATTAAACTAGGCCACTAAAATAAATGAAGCACTAATAGAAATCACTCAGGAAGTTCCATAACATTACTTTGTAAATTCATTTCAGATACATTCCAATTTTTGCATGTATCTTCCGATCTGTGTGTATGGATTGCAAGATCCGTTTTATTTCCTGATGAATTGAAATTTATATTGGGTTGGATCCCAGTCTCACTGGGAAATGCAACTATTTTGCTATTGTATCTATTTTGATGTGAACCTTAATAACCAATTGGTGAAGCATACAAGTTTAGAAAGGAAAAAAAACTGCATACATGTCAACCACTCAACATAACTGTCACTGAGGGTGTACGCAGATTGTACAAAAATGCACAAATGAGATTGTAGGAGTAAGTAAATGTAAAATAATTCTGAATCGCCATGAAGTTGTGTTGAGAGACCTGACTGGTTGAATTAATTCTCTTGCAGTGGAACGCTGTGGCTCTGTGGGCTTGGGACATTGTGGTGGACAACTGTGCCATTTGTAGAAATCACATTATGGACCTCTGTAAGTATCATCTCCTGTATTATATTGTAGTTTCTTGTTTAACACACTTTCAGCTGCTATTAAGTGAGTCGCCTGGTTCATCTTTCTTCAGGTATAGAGTGTCAGGCTAATCAGGCGTCAGCTACATCAGAGGAGTGCACAGTGGCCTGGGGAGTCTGTAATGTGAGTATGATCACATCTACACCCACCAACTATATTTGATTTGTTGAAATCAAAAGTGTGGACTGTGGTCTGTTCGGTCGTGTTATGATGGTGTTGTTTTTTGGTTTGTCCAGCATGCGTTTCATTTCCACTGCATCTCTCGCTGGCTGAAGACCAGACAGGTGTGTCCTCTGGACAACAGAGAGTGGGAGTTCCAGAAGTGAGTCATTTTGTTTCTTCATTATGTTTATCGTTCAGAAGGGATCATGCATTGTTGATCTAATCCCACATTTTCTGACATATCTTTTATTGGTTGTAAATGTTTGTATTAATACTCATACTCTCTGTTTTTCAGGTACGGCCATTAGCAGCAACTGTACAGCTCAGTGCCTGTGCTTCAGATCTAGGATTTTCTTCCCTGAGATGCATTTTTGTTGTCACCATTCTCTCCCTGTTAAAAACCAAATGGTCCAAATTGAAATTGTTACTAGTAATGTTTTTTTTATTTTATTTTGAGTTATGTGCAACTTTCTGAGCTGTAAGTTACCAATAAAGTCTCTTAATTCAGCTCCATCAGTATTTCTGAAATGTAATTGCATTCTAACACAACTCAGATGTTTCTGTGGTGCTGTTTACTGTAAGGCTTTATGTAAGAGGCTTACCAAGCCCTGTCACTTCATCTCGTGTTAAATAAAAAGTAATCTGGAGAGAAGGTTGAGTTCTGAGTTGAAGGAGCCTGGTTCTAGGTCAGTTCACATTTGAAGAGATACCTGTATTGTACTGTACCTATACTGTATATTACATATAAACCGTTCTGGAGTCTTGCCAGTCTTTTTAACACTAAAAAAAGAATGTTTTGAATAATTGGTGTAACCCAAGTAGTTAACAGTAGCCATTGACTTACATAATATTTTTTCCCCCCAATACTATGGAAGTCAATGGCTGCTGTTGATCGTTTAGTTATCCAAATTCTGAGAAATATCATCTTGTGTGTTCAGCATAACAAAGAAACTCAATCAGGTTTGCAACAACCTCAGTGTGAGGAAATGATGACACAATTTATTTTTGTGTGAACTATCCCGATCCACATTTTTCTTCAACGCAGAAGTAAGCCTATGGGTGAGACTTCTGGTTCATTAGCCGCTACAGGTAAATAACAAGGACAATAATGCATTAAAACAGTAAAACTATTTGCTCTACATAACAGTGTGTTGTTAATTAAGAATTCATTAAAATAATATAAGACACACCAACTTTCAATATCAAGCGGCAAAATTAACTATTGTTCAGTTAAAAATAGTTGGACGGCGCGGTCGCAGATGACACCAGAAGCCAGACCCATAGACTTTGCAAGTGGCCACGCCCATTTTTACCACAAGAAAAAGGTGGATAAGTCAAATGAAATTTCAAGGCCGTAAATAAACAGATGACTTGTATTTGCAACAACCAAAATGTTTATTGAATTAAATCATGAAAACCATACAAGATGCAAATTTGTCACAATAAGAACGTTATTCATAACTGAATTTTACACTGAGGGTAAGGAGAGAAAAAAAAATAACTTGAGAACAAAAACCTTTAAAAGGAACACCCATGAACCCTAAACAGGAAGTGGTTGACTGATTGCTTTGGACAGGGAATATATATATATATGAATAAAATCTAGACCCCATTTTGATCCTGATCCCACTGGATAAGACCACAAACAAATTATGTAGCACACTGAATGGATGAAGGTGAATAGAATTACTAATTCCCTTGAACAACTGGATGCTGAACAGACCCGTTTGTTGGTGTAGCAACTGTAAGCTTTAATGGGCTTTCAAATCTGAAACCCCTGATATTCAGGAGAAGAGACCAGGATCGTGATTGCTAAATGTGTTAGCCTCAGTGAAGCCCACAATATAGTTTGTCCCAAACAAAACATTAAAGGAATAAACCCAATTCTTAGTTCATGTGTCACTCAAGCCCCCCCCCCACCCCACCAAAAAAGCGCATCATCTCTGGTCTTGTTCCGATACTCTTTCATAGTTTCTTCTGCTGTCAACAGCACAGTCCAGACTCGTCTAAAATCAGTAACTCTAGCGTTTCACAAGCTAAGTGCGGTCTGTAATTTGTGGCAAGAAACCATTAGTAAGAAAAAGCTACAGCAGAGTATTGGAACGGGACACAAACCCTTTCTCCCTTTTTTAGGGCTGCTGGCCGCCAAACTTAGAGCCGAGTTTGTTGATCAGGGTCATGACTTTGGGGTTGCTCTGGTACTTGGCGATGTTGGCGGGGTTCTGCGCCACATCCTGAAATGCTGCCATCACCTCTGGGTCCTGGAAAAAAATGAGAATGCATAAACAATTTTTGGTAGCACTTTATTTTACAGTCCTGTTTCTCATGTACATACTATGTACTTATAATAGTAACTATGTAATAACTAGGTACTAACCCTGAACCTGCCCCAAACCTACCCCTACCCCATGTAGTTACCCTGTATTACCAGAACTTTCTTAGATAAATACAGTGTAAGTACAATATAAGTACATGTACTGTAAAATAAAGTGCAACCCAATTTTTTCATCATGTAGAAGCTATAGTCAGCTGAAACGCTCAGGAATACCAGATACAGTAAAGTTTATTATGGACATTTATGAATAGGTTCAATACTATTGCTAACCAACTCAAAGTATGGACAATAGTAATCACGATTAACAATTTAAATTGTTTACTTATTATTACAATATATGTTTTATAAAGCATCTGTGAAACAAGAATCAATTTTCACATCAATTTAAACAATCGGGGTCAGTATTTTTTAAAGTAGTCTGTCATAAGACTTCTACAAATGATTCAAATCTAGACTGATACCAGTGAATCAATATAATCTAACTGATGATGAATCAGTTGAACTGCTTTGATCAAATTGTTGTAAAGGCCAACATAAAAGTACGATTCCATCCTAAACTGGTTATCACCGTGGCTTTGTCTCTACATAAGATCAATACTCAGCCCCGTCCTGGTGCTCGTAACTTTACCTGCATGGCCATGAGAACCTCTGGGTCATTGAACAGCTCATTAAGTCCAGCCATTCCGAACGGAGGAGCTCCACCTGGGAAACCAGCACCTCCTGAAGGATCACAACAAACACTAACATCAATTCTACTAATTCAAACCACAAACACTGCTTGCAGTAACCTCTCTTAATGCTTGACAAATCAATATGGCTTTTTACATAAACCGTTTGATACCTGGGAATCCTGGGAATCCTCCCCGTGCCCCTCCGGTCTGTTGTCTAGCTTCCTCTTCCTGTTCACACAGATGCACATTAACAGGACTGACTCGGACTGTGCAGAAGATTCTGAGGCAGTGGCTTAATGCAAATCAATAGATTTCTTACCCTCTGTGCTTTCTCGTGCTCCTCCTTCGCTTTCTTCACTCGTTCTTGTCGTGCTTTGCTCTCTCGTTCTTCACGCTTGCGCTCATATTTGCGCCGGTGCTCAATGATTTTGTTGGCCTGTGAGGGATATTAGTAGTAGTAATATTAGTACTGATTTTCAATCATTCCCTACCATTCAAATACGACCTTAAGATACAAGTCATTTTAAATACACACTACAGTTTAAAATATTGGGGTGTGTAAGATTTTCTTTTTGTGGATTTACTTTAAAGTTTTTTTTTTTCAAAACTGGCAGGAAAGACATTTATGTTACAAAATAGAATTTCAAATAAATTGTTCTTTTGAACTTGCTATTTAAAATCAAAGAATCCTGGAAAAAATATTGTTTCACAAAAATAAGATTACATTCTGAAATATAATCAAATAGAAAACAGCCATTTTAAATTGTAATATATTATCATTATATTACTGCTTTACTGCATTTATGTCAAGCTTTTGTGAGCTTAATATTCTTCAAAACATTAAAACATCTCATCAATGCCAAACCAAATTTTTGTTTAAAAACGTTTAAAAAATATTAAAGCCATTAAATAAGCTTAAAATTGAAACTATTAGCATTACTATATTATTCGATTAAATTGCATCAATCAATGGTTCCCCAGGTGGCAAATTAATACAACTGTTCTCCAAAAAACTCAGCAGTCTTTGTGGAAGGGTCATAAAGAAGAGTTCAGAGCGGATACCTTCGGTTGGACTTCTTTTAGCATGGCACTGGCCTCTTCATCATAGTCCAGCTTACAGGCCATCACCAAGTCTCGAGCGGCCTCCTCCCAGTGACCAAGCAATCTGGAAGAACGAGAGTCCTCAATCAGCAGCAAAGCACTGAGCACTCAACACACACCTCTTCTATCAAAGTCTAGCTGTGGTCTTTTACCTGTGGGCCTTCCCCCTCCATTTATAAGGCTGGGCTGAGTCTGGGTTAATGCTGATGGCTCGGTCACAGTCTCTGATGGCAGCGTTGGGTTTCTGCATTTTCACAAACACGCTGAAAGACACAAATAGACACGAGTAACCAACAGTCAAGCAAACCAGGTCGCTATATCCAAAGCAGGGAAGGGTTGATACCTGGCTCTTTTGGCATACAAAATGGCCAGTTTGGGGTTGAGTTTGATGGCCTCTGTGAAGAGATCTACAGCTTTCTGTAGGTCACCTGAAAAGTTGGCATGTTTTGTTGAACCTCATGATTTCATCACAAATTATTACTGCGACTAAGGAAACGTAAACTATGATGTCATAATTCCGAGTAAGAGGCAGCTCACCGTCTCCCAACACTGCAATAGCCTCCATCTTCTTCTCATTGGCCTGGTCCATCATCTCATCTGTCACCTGCAATTAAACAAAACATTTCACTATCCCATTTGTATCTCAAGGCAGAACATTACACAACTTTTGCCCAGATTTTTTGCACCAACTCTAGTCGCCAAAAGTCAGAACCAGTCTGTAGGTTTGAGTTGAACTCTTATCTCAAAGGATTATGGGTGTTTTGATTTGACACGATATTGTGCGTTTACTGCATTTACCTCCAGGTTTTCATAATCTCCCATCTCCTGAGGATCATCTGTGTCTGGCTCAATCACTCCTTCATTGTCAATTTCTGGAGAAATGAATGGCAGATGAAGGTCACATAACAGCATAAGCATTAGAAACTGAGCATATTCTCCAAACCCACATTAACAAATGATAAAACTCAAGTACCAAATGAGACTGTGCAAAGTTAAACTTCACGGGCCAGTCAGCTGCTCGCATTTCTAGTGATTGCAACAAGGTGTTACAGCAGGCACTAAAAGTGTTTTTTAATGAACACTTTAATTCAGCTAGAATGCATTCAATAGGTTAACAGTGACAGTGTAGACATAATTGATGTTCGAAAAAATTTGTTTCAAAGAAATGCTGTTCCTTTGAACTTTCTATCTATGAAAACATCTTGAAAAAGTACCATGGCTTCCGAAAACATTGAAGCAATAATAAAATGTTTGTTGAGCAGCAAATCAGCATATCAGAATGATTTCTGAAGGATCATGTGACACTGAAGACTGGAGTAATGATGCTGAAAATTCACAGGAACAAATTACATTTTAAATATATACAATAAAAAAAAGGTTTTAAAAAGGTTTACAACCTAAAACTTTTAAATAGTAGAGCATTGAAACTGGTGATGTAAACTAATTTTAAAGAGGTTCAGCACCAGTGACTATTGCACCTTTTAACAGCTTCTTTACCTTCAGAAGTTCAGGTAAAGTACCTCCACAGTCTAAAGATTTCAGCCTCTAGTTTCTACAATACTGCAAAAAAGACTATTCTAATAGTTTTCATTTAATATTTGAATAAAGGTTCATTTTAAAGCCTAGATATCAGCTTCACCTCAAACGCTGTTGGCAAGCATTTCATTGTCTACTGATTGCCCTAGTTTGAATATCAGAAACAAAGCTGATGTTGCACACTGCCATGGAGCGAGAAAACGTGAGCCAGATGACATCTGCAATAACTGGAAAAAGTTTAGAGAAAGTTCAGAGCTATTACCAATCCAAAAAAAAAAGGCCAGAGCAATGGCATATCAAGATGACATATGAGGAGCAAACAAAAGATATTAAAGGAGATATTGGAGTCAACACACCTAGTTCACTCTCTTCACTCTCAAATGGCGGGGCAGGTTCAGATTCTGCTGCTGCTTTGGGGCCTCCATCACAAGGACAGCTTCCCTACAGACAAATGAAAACACAACATTGGCAATCTTTAGAAAACTATCATGAACCAGCCCTGCCACAGTTGAGATCACGTACAGTAGCATGAGTCTAAAGCAAAGAGTCATTTCAGAGCGGTTCAATCCGAGGAAAAACTAGCATCAAATACACTCTGAAACTCATTTTAGTAACAAACCACCAAAACAGGAAGAAATTGTGACAGGAATAAATTACTATTTTATACTAAAAAGTAAAAAAGAATTGATAATATTTTTTAATCATAAAAATATATATTTTTTTTACATCCACGTTTTTAATTTATGCAGCTCTGTTTGGTCTTATTTGACAAAAAAAAAAATTAAATGCTTTGTTGTAAATAACATATATTCATTTGACTACATTTTTTGAATATGGGTTTCATTGCTAGAGTTTTATAAATTCATGTCATTAGACAAATAAAAAATAAACTGAAAAACAGAATTTAGGTTAAGACAAAATGGCTTTCATGGGGCCTAATTTAAAAGGGAACCTGAAAATCAATCCCGAACAAACTAGTTATGTTCACATTCACTCTCAAGATTTAAGAAACATGTGGAAAGCATGTCCTTCCCCATTAATGTTAAGTAATTATTGTCACAAATACAATGTTGTGTGCAAATACACATGAGGACAGTAAAATAATTCTAGATTTATTTTCCTACCTTGCACGATGAGCTGTCATTCTTTTTTGGTAATGGTAAGTTTGCTCCCATTCTATAATAAAGTACATATGTGCATGTTATATGAGTCATACAGGGATATTTGTGCATCGTGATGAAGCTAGAACTTTCATGTCATGCTGGATGTGGCTGTGACTGCTCACACAGGCTCTACACTTGGGCTATAGAAACTTACATCAATGATTATAATTATTTCAATAGAAAACATAACAACATCACTGCTGAATACAAATATGAAAATATGAAGCACACAAGCAAGCACTGACCCCTGCAGCCAGCTCTTAAAGAAGCCCATCTCTGGCAGATGCAGCACAGATGGATTTTCTTTGCACAGCTGCACAAAGGCCTTTAACTCAGTCACTTTCTGCGAATCCATATTCCACAGCACGAGCCAAACTCACGCAGAGAAAACAATGCGCTGGAAAACAAGGAAACGTGAATTATTATTCCCGTCATATGACGCGTCCGATCAGCGCGCGGCCTTAATCATAATTTACGCAACGCCAAAAACGCACAGGAACGGTATACCTAATGCAACAGTGCAGGAAATAACCAGTAATTAATGCTGTACGGGATTTACGTATACAAGCTTCTTGAAATAATACGCGAAGAAACGCACTTTGTTAAAGCAGCGTGTTATTTTAGATATTATATTATTCAATTGTCTCAATATATGCCCATTCAAAAAATAAAACATCAACACTGTACCTGAAAGAGCTTAGTCCCTGAAACGCGCTTCCACAGCGGTGATTTGAGGGTTTGAGCTCGCTCTGTGAGTGTGCACGCGCGACGCAATGAATGCGAGACTGCGAATTCTGCACAGGCGGGAATTAAACTCCTCTATACTGTGACGAAACGAAAACAACGGGTCCTTTTTGGCATTGCCTTCATTTTGGATTAAATACAGAACAAGACCTACTTTATAGTTGTGGAATAATAGACTCTAAGCTTAAAAAAGCTATTTTAATTAATTAACTGAACTTGATTCAATTAGCCATAAATAAATGTACATTTGCTTATCACAAATCTAACTGCTTAATTGTTTTATTGTGAAACTAGTCAAGAGTATTAGAGACTCTTTGTTTAAAACCTGTTCAATACACCATTGTTTTTCTCTTTTATGCGCTTTTTCTTTTTACCCCCACTTCTCTTTTATAGTAATATAAAATGTTCGATTATTAATAAAGAAGAAAGAAAGAAAGACTTACACAGATATGTTGCTCTTCGCATTTAAATCATAGGAATAACAATTGATGCAAACAGTCCTTTCCAGAAAGATATTATGTGCATAAAATCCTTTGCTATACCCATAAATATTTAATTACTATTTATAAGACCGATTTAAGTTTATTCAAAAATAACAATTTCCCTCTTTGAATTAATGTATAAATTGTAGATACATTTGGAGCCAGAGTCTGGGCAGATTCATTTGGAGCCAGAGTCTGTGCAGTAAAGATTTGTTTGGAGCCAGAGTCTGGGCGGATGCGTTTGGAGCCAGAGTCTGTGCAGATGCGTTTGGAGCCAGAGTCTGGGCAGATGCGTTTGGAGCCAGAGTCATGGCAGATGCGTTTGGAGCCAGAGTCATGGCAGATGCGTTTGGAGCCAGAGTCTGGTCAGATGCGTTTGGAGCCAGAGTCATAGCAAATGCGTTTGGAGCCAGAGTCTGCGCAGATGCATTTGGAGCCAGAGTCATGGCAGATGCGTTTGGAGCCAGAGTCATGGCAGATGCGTTTGGAGCCAGAGTCATGGCAGATGCGTTTGGAGCCAGAGTCTGTGCTGATGCGTTTGGAGCCAGAGTCTGGGCAGATGCGTTTGGAGCCAGAGTCTGGGCAGATGTGTTTGGAGCCAGAGTCTGGGCAGATGCGTTTGGAGCCGGAGTCTGGGCAGATGCGTTTGGAGCCAGAGTCATGGCAGACGCATTTGGAGCCAGAGTCTGTGCAGATGCGTTTGGAGCCAGAGTCTGGGCAGATGCGTTTGGAGCCAGAGTCATGGCAGATGCGTTTGGAGCCAGAGTCTGGGCAGATGCGTTTGGAGCAAGAGTCATGGCAGATGCGTTTGGAGCCAGAGTTTGCGCAGATGCGTTTGGAGCCAGAGTCTGGGCAGATGCGTTTGGAGCCAGAGTCTGGGCAGATGCGTTTGGAGCCAGAGTCTGGGCAGATGCGTTTGGAGCCAGAGTCTGGGCAGATGCATTTGGAGCCAGAGTCTGGGCAGATGCGTTTGGAGCCAGAGTCTTGGCAGATGCGTTTGGAGCCAGAGTCATGGCAGATGCGTTTGGAGCCGGAGACATGGCAGATGTGTTTGGAGCCAGAGTCTGGGCAGATGCGTTTGGAGCCAGAGTCATGGCAGATGCATTTGGAGCCAGAGTCTGTGCAGATGCGTTTGGAGCCAGGGTCTGGGCAGATGCGTTTGGAGCAAGAGTCTGTGCAGATGCGTTTGGAGCCAGAGTCATGGCAGATGCGTTTGGAGCCGGAGTCTGTGCAGATGCATTTGGAGCCAGAGTCTGGGCAGATGCGTTTGGAGCCAGAGTCATGGCAGATGCGTTTGGAGCCGGAGTCTGCGCAGATGCGTTTGGAGCCAGAGTCATGGCAGATGTGTTTGGAGCCAGAGTCTGGGCAGATGCGTTTGGAGCCAGAGTCTGTGCAGATGCGTTTGGAGCCAGAGTCTGGGCAGATGCGTTTGGAGCCAGAGTCATGGCAGATGCGTTTGGAGCCAGAGTCATGGCAGATGCGTTTGGAGCCAGAGTCATGGCAGATGCATTTGGAGCCAGAGTCATGGCAGATGCGTTTGTAGCCAGAGTCTGGGCAAATGCGTTTGGACCCAGAGACATGGCAGATGCGTTTGGAGCCAGAGTCTGGGCAGATGCATTTGGAGCCAGAGTCATGGCAGATGCGTTTGTAGCCAGAGTCTGGGCAGATGCGTTTGGAGCCAGAGTCTGGGCAGAGGCGTTTGGAGCCAGAGTCTGGGCAGATGCGTTTGGAGCCAGAGTCATGGCAGATGCGTTTGGACCCAGAGACATGGCAGATGCGTTTGGAGCCAGAGTCTGCGCTGATGCGTTTGGAGCCAGAGTCTGGGCAGATGCGTTTGGAGCCAGAGTCTGCGCTGATGCGTTTGGAGCCAGAGTCTGGGCAGATGCGTTTGGAGCCAGAGTCTGGGCAGATGCGTTTGGAGCAAGAGTCATGGCAGATGCGTTTGGAGCCAGAGTCTGCGCTGATGCGTTTGGAGCCAGAGTCTGGGCAGATGCGTTTGGAGCCAGAGTCTGGGCAGATGCGTTTGGAGCAAGAGTCATGGCAGATGCGTTTGGAGCCACAGTCTGGGCATATGCGTTTGGAGCCAGAGTCTGGGCAGATGCGTTTGGAGCCAGAGTAATGGCAGATGCGTTTGGAGCCGGAGTCTGTGCAGATGCGTTTGGAGCCGGAGTCTGGGCAGATGCGTTTGGAGCCAGAGTCATGGCAGATGCGTTTGGAGCCAGAGTCATGGCAGATGCGTTTGGAGCCGGAGTCTGGGCAGATGCGTTTGGAGCCAGAGTCATGGCAGATGCGTTTGGAGCCAGAGTCATGGCAGATGCGTTTGGAGCCAGAGTCATGGCAGCTGCGTTTGGAGCCAGAGTCATGGCAGATGCGTTTGGAGCCAGAGTCATGGCAGATCCGTTTGGAGCCAGAGTCCGGGCAGATGCGTTTGGAGCCAGAGTCCGGGCAGATGCGTTTGGAGCCAGAGTCCGTGCAGATGCGTTTGGAGCCAGAGTCTGGGCAGATGCGTTTGGAGCCAGAGTCTGGGCAGATGCGTTTGGAGCCAGAGTCTGGGCAGATGCATTTGGAGCCAGAGTCATGGCAGATGCGTTTGGAGCCAGAGTCTGGGCAGATGCGTTTGGAGCCAGAGTCTGGGCAGATGCGTTTGGAGCCAGAGTCATGGCAGATGCGTTTGGAGCCAGAGTCATGGCAGATGCGTTTGGAGCCAGAGTCATGGCAGATGCGTTTCGAGCCGGAGTCTGTGCAGATTCGTTTGGAGCCAGAGTCTGCGCAGATGCGTTTGGAGCCAGAGTCATGGCAGATGCGTTTGGAGCCAGAGTCTGGGCAGATGCGTTTGGAGCCAGAGTCATGGCAGATGCGTTTGGAGCCAGAGTCATGGCAGATGCGTTTGGAGCCAGAGTCTGGGCAGATGCGTTTGGAGCCAGAGTCTGTACAGATGCATTTGGAGCCAGAGTCCGGGCAGATGCGTTTGTAGCCAGAGTCTGGGCAGATGCATTTGGAGCCAGAGTCATGGCAGATGCGTTTGTAGCCAGAGTCTGGGCAGATGCGTTTGGAGCCAGAGTCTGGGCAGAGGCGTTTGGAGCCAGAGTCTGGGCAGATGCGTTTGGAGCCAGAATCATGGCAGATGCGTTTGGACCCAGAGACATGGCAGATGCCTTTGGAGCCAGAGTCTGCACTGATGCGTTTGGAGCCAGAGTCTGGGCAGATGCGTTTGGAGCCAGAGTCATGGCAGATGCGTTTGGAGCCAGAGTCTGCGCTGATGCGTTTGGAGCCAGAGTCTGGGCAGATGCGTTTGGAGCCAGAGTCTGGGCAGATGCGTTGGGAGCAAGAGTCATGGCAGATGCGTTTGGAGCCAGAGTCTGCGCTGATGCGTTTGGAGCCAAAGTCTGGGCAGATGCGTTTGGAGCCAGAGTCTGGGCAGATGCGTTTGGAGCAAGAGTCATGGCAGATGCGTTTGGAGCCACAGTCTGGGCATATGCGTTTGGAGCCAGAGTCTGGGCAGATGCGTTTGGAGCCAGAGTAATGGCAGATGCGTTTGGAGCCGGAGTCTGTGCAGATGCGTTTGGAGCCGGAGTCTGGGCAGATGCGTTTGGAGCCGGAGTCATGGCAGATGCGTTTGGAGCCAGAGTCATGGCAGATGCGTTTGGAGCCGGAGTCTGGGCAGATGCGTTTGGAGCCAGAGTCATGGCAGATGCGTTTGGAGCCAGAGTCTGGGCAGATGCGTTTGGAGCCAGAGTCTGGGCAGATGCGTTTGGAGCCAGAGTCATGGCAGATGCATTTAGAGCCGGAGTCTGCGCAGATGCGTTTGGAGCCAGAGTCTGGCAGATGCGTTTGGAGCCAGAGTCTGGGCAGATGCGTTTGGAGCCAGAGTCTGGGCAGATGCGTTTGGAGCCAGAGTCATGGCAGATGCGTTTGGAGCCGGAGTCCGGGCAGATGGAGCCAGAGTCTGGGCAGATGCGTTTGGAGCCAGAGTCTGGGCAGATGCGTTTGGAGCCAGAGTCATGGCAGACGCATTTGGAGCCAGAGTCTGTGCAGATGCGTTTGGAGCCAGAGTCTGGGCAGATGCGTTTGGAGCCAGAGTCATGGCAGATGCGTTTGGAGCCAGAGACATGGCAGATGTGTTTGGAGCCAGAGTCTGGGCAGATGCGTTTGGAGCCAGAGTCATGGCAGATGCATTTGGAGCCAGAGTCTGTGCAGATGCGTTTGGAAACAGAGTCTGGGCAGATGCGTTTGGAGCCAGAGTCTGGGCAGATGCGTTTGGAGCCAGAGTCATGGCAGATGCGTTTGGAGCCGGAGTCTGTGCAGATGCGTTTGGAGCCAGAGTCTGGGCAGATGCGTTTGGAGCCAGAGTCTGGGCAGATGCGTTTGGAGCCAGAGTCATGGCAGATGCGTTTGGAGCCGGAGTCTGGGCAGATGCGTTTGGAGCAAAAGTCTGGGCAGATGCGTTTGGAGCCAGAGTCATGGCAGATGCGTTGGGAGCAAGAGTCATGGCAGATGCGTTTGGAGCCAAAGTCTGGGCAGATGCGTTTGGAGCCAGAGTCTGGGCAGATGCGTTTGGAGCAAGAGTCATGGCAGATGCGTTTGGAGCCACAGTCTGGGCATATGCGTTTGCAGCCAGAGTCTGGGCAGATGCGTTTGGAGCCAGAGTAATGGCAGATGCGTTTGGAGCCGGAGTCTGTGCAGATGCGTTTGGAGCCGGAGTCTGGGCAGATGCGTTTGGAGCCGGAGTCATGGCAGATGCGTTTGGAGCCAGAGTCATGGCAGATGCGTTTGGAGCCGGAGTCTGGGCAGATGCGTTTGGAGCCAGAGTCATGGCAGATGCGTTTGGAGCCAGAGTCTGGGCAGATGCGTTTGGAGCCAGAGTCTGGGCAGATGCGTTTGGAGCCAGAGTCATGGCAGATGCATTTAGAGCCGGAGTCTGCGCAGATGCGTTTGGAGCCAGAGTCTGGCAGATGCGTTTGGAGCCAGAGTCTGGGCAGATGCGTTTGGAGCCAGAGTCTGGGCAGATGCGTTTGGAGCCAGAGTCATGGCAGATGCGTTTGGAGCCGGAGTCCGGGCAGATGGAGCCAGAGTCTGGGCAGATGCGTTTGGAGCCAGAGTCTGGGCAGATGCGTTTGGAGCCAGAGTCATGGCAGACGCATTTGGAGCCAGAGTCTGTGCAGATGCGTTTGGAGCCAGAGTCTGGGCAGATGCGTTTGGAGCCAGAGTCATGGCAGATGCGTTTGGAGCCAGAGACATGGCAGATGTGTTTGGAGCCAGAGTCTGGGCAGATGCGTTTGGAGCCAGAGTCATGGCAGATGCATTTGGAGCCAGAGTCTGTGCAGATGCGTTTGGAAACAGAGTCTGGGCAGATGCGTTTGGAGCCAGAGTCTGGGCAGATGCGTTTGGAGCCAGAGTCATGGCAGATGCGTTTGGAGCCGGAGTCTGTGCAGATGCGTTAGGAGCCAGAGTCTGGGCAGATGCGTTTGGAGCCAGAGTCTGGGCAGATGCGTTTGGAGCCAGAGTCATGGCAGATGCGTTTGGAGCCGGAGTCTGGGCAGATGCGTTTGGAGCAAAAGTCTGCGCAGATGCGTTTGGAGCCAGAGTCATGGCAGATGCGTTTGGAGCCAGAGTCTGGGCAGATGCGTTTGGAGCCAGAGTCTGTGCAGATGCGTTTGGAGCCAGAGTCATGGCAGATGCGTTTGGAGCCAGAGTCTGGGCAGATGCGTTTGGAGCCAGAGTCTGGGCAGATGCGTTTGGAGCCAGAGTCTGGGCAGATGCGTTTGGAGCCAGAGTCATGGCAGATGCGTTTGGAGCCGGAGTCTGGGCAGATGGAGCCAGAGTCTGTGCAGATGCGTTTGGAGCCAGAGTCATGGCAGATGCGTTTGGAGCCAGAGTCATGGCAGATGCATTTGGAGCCAGAGTCTGTGCAGATGCGTTTGGAAACAGAGTCTGGGCAGATGCGTTTGGAGCCAGAGTCTGGGCAGATGCGTTTGGAGCCAGAGTCATCGCAGATGCGTTTGGAGCCGGAGTCTGTGCAGATGCGTTTGGAGCCAGAGTCTGGGCAGATGCGTTTGGAGCCAGAGTCTGGGCAGATGCGTTTGGAGCCAGAGTCATGGCAGATGCGTTTGGAGCCGGAGTCTGGGCAGATGCGTTTGGAGCAAAAGTCTGCGCAGATGCGTTTGGAGCCAGAGTCATGGCAGATGCGTTTGGAGCCAGAGTCTGGGCAGATGCGTTTGGAGCCAGAGTCTGTGCAGATGCGTTTGGAGCCAGAGTCATGGCAGATGCGTTTGGAGCCAGAGTCTGGGCAGATGCGTTTGGAGCCAGAGTCTGGGCAGATGCGTTTGGAGCCAGAGTCTGGGCAGATGCGTTTGGAGCCAGAGTCATGGCAGATGCGTTTGGAGCCAGAGTCTGGGCAGATGCGTTTGGAGCCAGAGTCATGGCAGATGCATTTAGAGCCGGAGTCTGCGCAGATGCGTTTGGAGCCAGAGTCTGGCAGATGCGTTTGGAGCCAGAGTCTGGGCAGATGCGTTTGGAGCCAGAGTCTGTGCAGATGCGTTTGGAGCCAGAGTCATGGCAGATGCGTTTGGAGCCAGAGTCTGGGCAGATGCGTTTTGAGCCAGAGTCATGGCAGATGCGTTTTGAGCCAGAGTCATGGCAGATGCGTTTGGAGCCAGAGTCTGGGCAGATGCGTTTGGAGCCAGAGTCTGGGCAGATGCGTTTGGAGCAAGAGTCTGGGCAGATGCGTTTGGAGCCAGAGTCATGGCAGATGCGTTTGGAGCCAGAGTCTGGGCAGATGCGTTTTGAGCCAGTTTTGAGCCAGTGTCTGGGCAGATGCATTTTGAGCCAGAGTCTGGGCAGATGCGTTTGGAGCCAGAGTCTGGGCAGATGCGTTTGGAGCCAGAGTCTGGGCAGATGCGTTTGGAGCCAGAGTCATGGCAGATGCGTTTGGAGCCAGAGACATGGCAGATGTGTTTGGAGCCAGAGTCTGGGCAGATGCGTTTGGAGCCAGAGTCATGGCAGATGTGTTTGGAGCCAGAGTCTGTGCAGATGCGTTTGGAGCCAGAGTCTGGGCAGATGCGTTTGGAGCAAGAGTCTGGGCAGATGCGTTAGGAGCCAGAGTCTTGGCAGATGCGTTTGGAGCCAGAGTCAGGGCAGATGCGTTTGGAGCCAGAGACATGGCAGATGCGTTTGGAGCCAGAGTCTGGGCAGATGCGTTTGGAGCCAGAGTCATGGCAGATGCATTTAGAGCCAGAGTCTGTGCAGATGCGTTTGGAGCCAGAGTCTGGGCAGATGCGTTTGGAGCAAGAGTCTGTGCAGATGCGTTTGGAGCCAGAGTCTGGGCAGATGCGTTTGGAGCCAGAGTCATGGCAGATGCGTTTGGAGCCAGAGTCTGGGCAGATGCGTTTGGAGCCAGAGTCCGGGCAGATGCGTTTGGAGCCAGAGTCTGGGCAGATGCGTTTGGAGCCAGAGTCTGGACAGATGCGTTTGGAGCCAGAGTCTGGACAGATGCGTTTGGAGCCAGAGTCATGGCAGATGCGTTTGGAGCCGGAGTCTGGGCAGATGCGTTTGGAGCCAGAGTCTGCGCAGATGCGTTTGGAGCCAGAGTCTGGGCAGATGCGTTTGGAGCCAGAGTCTGGACAGATGCGTTTGGAGCCAGAGTCTGGACAGATGCGTTTGGAGCCAGAGTCATGGCAGATGCATTTGGAGCCAGAGTCATGGCAGATGCATTTGGAGCCAGAGTCATGGCAGATGCATTTGGAGCCAGAGTCTGGGCAGTAGTGTTGTGCGGTGGAGCCGTGGAATGAAACTACTGCAGCGCAGACCCAACTACGCCCACTGAACTTCTCATTTGACTGCCCTATTTGAAGGCTTGCTAAAAATAAGGTAAATACAACAAATAATGATTTAAATTTAAAAACACATTTATATACTATATATTGAAAAACAGTAGTGACGGAGGATATATATATATATATATATATATATTTTTTTTTTTAATTTAAAATAAACAAACTAGTCTACCACAATGTGTGGTCACAATATTTAGTTTAATATGCCACTAGAAATAACTCTAAAATATCAGACATTTTACATCAAGTTCAACTAACGTTACAGGAGATCACCTGCTGTAGAAGACAGTACTCTATAATTAATTAGAGTAGGCTATCATTAGTATTGTCTTCCTAATTATTATTTTATACCCATAAAAATAATTAGAAATTTCCAGATAACGATACCTTCTCCCGTCATGGCTAAACGTTTTAGTTAACGTTACAAAAAAAACTAAACTCAGTGATCCATCAGATCCTGTAAGTCGGTTGGTACAATTTACTGCTGAACAACTCATTTTGTTGGTGTGAAATAACAAAGAAATCGAAAATTAATAGGTATATATTCAATCTCCTCTCGAAGCTCCGACACTCAGCTCAGAGAAGCTGTCAATCACGAGTGTCAATCATAACGACACGCCCCATTTATATAGCATCAAATTAGTAGCTAAAATCAAACTTAGCACAAAAACGAACAATTGAACATATATCAGCGTGATAAGAACTACCTTAAATGACCAAAACCATCTTTAGGAAAATTGTATTGGAAGTGGAAATTATTATTTTTTTGACTCAAGTCCCATTCGTTTACATGGAGGTGTATATGCTGTACTGCAGATAGCCACCAGGGGACGAGCTAAGAGCCAGCAGCTAAAAAAAAGAAGAAAAAAAGGTCCTCCATCACCCAGAGTCGCAGATTGTAGCGGTCATAACAGAGCTGTCGAATCAGAGCGCTGGAGCAGCTCTCAGGCCACCAGTAGGAAGCATCGCTCAGGGTCTTGCATACGAGTGACACTGTCACCTTCCACGCGATCATGCTCACAGTTGTATAAGTTAAGAGTGAAGGTTTACGTGTGCATTATTCTTTCAGCATGTTACCTGTAGGCTAAAAGTCCGAAATTATTCCGGTTTATGTATGTTTAATTGCACACCTGTGTTCAAACTTCTTCTACCTCATGCTGAGAGTCGGCGGATCAGAACAGCTGATCAGAAATATACAATGTTGCTCTCCAGCAGCGCTTTACTGAGAGCCGCCGTCCAGCGCGCGACTCGCTCTCACTGGGGTCCAGGTAATGCATGATAGTTATATTTACTTGATTACGGATCTGGCATTCAGTGCAATGTATAGTCATCATTTAACTCATAGCTGAGTATTGGGGAAATGGCAGGAACCTCGCTGCTGCTGATGTGTGTGATGAAAAGCATTGCACAAACTGATAATTTTTTTCTTTTTCCATATCCACAACCAGAATGAATATGATTTCTATGATTAGGCACTGATGAATACATTTGCATTAGAAACTACCAGTCACCACCCTGACCTCGTCATGTTTATGATGCAACTTCTGCTCTTATGCCTGTGTATTTTAAAGATAACGTGTTTAGTGCACCTTTGCACCCCAACAAAAGATCTCGCATTAGCTTATTAGTCAGTTTTTACACTTGTGCAAAATCAGAATTGATACTGTTTATTGTCTTATAATGTTATATTGTTTTTAGTTAACATTAACAAGTACTAGTTAACATTTAAATAACATTTTACATAATTTGACTATGTAATTAAATAAAATATATTAAAATAGCAAAACCGTTATTTCAAAATTTGTGTTTTATGAGATAACTGTTTTTACTGTATTTTTGATCAAATAAATGACCTCCAGTTTTTGAACAGTAGTGTACATCAGATTGCAGAAATGTGAAATGAGTTGCATGTACAGTTTCCTGTAGCTTTGTTTTGTTGTGCAGGGTCTGTATGGTGTCCATGCAGAAATGTGTCTGTGAAAACAGGAGGATGGAAAACCAAGAAAGTTCCTCAGAGATACCTGGGTCAGCCAAGCCCATACACACACCCTCACCTCATCGGATATGGTGAGAGAGAGCTAGATTGGTCTCCTTTTTCAAATCATTTCATTTGAAGTCGTCATAAAATCAAAACGGACCTTTATGACTTTCACAATTTATATTCTTGGTCTTACTGTGAACAATTGGTTGTACACATTTTTACAAAGACAAAAAATGTGTTTGTTATCTTTAACTAAAATGTAATGCTTACTTCACCTCTGAAACAACTTTCATTTTTATCTGATGTTATTTAGGCCGTGCAGACTGTTGGTTTATAGTGTAAAATGATAGATAAAAATCGATAGCCTGAATGCACTGTAAGTTCGCTTTGGATAAAAGCGTCTGCTAAATGCATAAATTTAAAATAGCTATTCAGCCCTTATTTTAAAGCCTTTACAAATCTTGCACTTAATTAACACAGTCATTTTAAGCAGATTACTGACCAGTAATAAAATTATAATGGAATGTCTTCTATTTACAGTCCAATTAATTCCCAGTGAATTAAATATAATACCTTTTTTATTTAATTTTTTTTATTTTTTATGGAATATTTTGTTTCATTCTCAAATATACTACAATTCAAATGTTTTGTGTCAGTAATTTGATTTTGAAGTCTCTTATGCACATCAAGGCTACATTTATTTGATTAAAAATACGGTAAAATTGTGAAATATTATTACAATTTAAAATAACTGTATTCTGTCTTAATATATTTGAAGATTAAATGTATTCCTGTGATGCAAAGCTGTATTTTCAGCATCATTCCTCCAGTCTTCAGAGTCACATGATCCTTCAGAAATCATTCTGATATGATGATTTGCTGCTCAAGAAACATTTCTTCCTATCAATGTTGAAAACAGTTGTGCGTCTTAATGTTTATGGAAATGATAAAAATTCATTTGATTAATAGAATGTTCAAAAGACCAGCAATTATCAAAACACAAATCTTTCGAAGCATTATAAATGTCTTTACTGTAACCTTTGAGCAATTTAATGTATTCTTACTGAATAAAAGTAATACATTCTATAAACAAATTACTGATTGCAAACATTTGAATCACATTATGTCAAATAAAATGGGTTGCTCTGGGTTGTTTAATAATCTTGAGATGTCTTGGTCTCACAGGTGAGGTGACACCAGGTCTCACCCAGACAGAGTTTGAGTTTCGCCGGCAGCGATTGGCATCTCTGATCGAGATGCAGGCAGAGCGGCAAACAGGTTCTGGAGCCTCTTCAAACTCCTCCCACATTGTCATCGTCCTATCGCATCCCATTCGCTACATGTCCAATGACATCCCTTACCCGTTCCACCAGAACCAGGACTTCCTGTACCTGACAGGAATTATGGAGCCGGACAGCGCACTGGTGATGTATGGATCGGGTAAGCCGGACCAGGCCGTGTTATTCGTCCCACGGCGAGACCCGGCACGAGAGCTCTGGGACGGCCCCCGCTCAGGGAAAGATGGGGCAGCTGCTTTAACGGGTCTAGAACGGGTTCACAGCACAGAGGAACTGGGTGTAGTGCTAAAAGCCTTGAAGGGTAAAAAAACTAACATGCATTTACATTAACGTGTATTCTAGGCTTACATTTGCAGCAGTGTCTTAACTTTTTATTCTCTTAGGGGGAACTATATGGTATGACAGCTCTCAGCCTTGCCATCCACGGCTACACCAGACTCATGTGTGCCCCCTATTGGAAGGAGGACCACTGAGGATGTCTCTCCGACCCCTCACTCATTCCCTCAGAGCCATTAAGAGCCCAGCAGAGGTTGCTCTGATGAAGGAGGCAGGACGGATCACTGCCCAGGCAATGAATCTCATATAATAATAATAATAAGGTAGATTACTTTAAAGAAAGGTTTGGGTCATCTTGGGTGACTTCGCTAGGTTAAGGAAACGGAAGAGGTCCGTGTAAAGTCTGAGTGAATGGATCATTTCAGTTATGAGGGACTTGATGTAGGTCAAACATGCATTAAATTGAGCCGTGTGTTTATCTTCAGGCATTTAAGAAGACGATGGCCATGTCAAGAGGAGATATTGATGAGGCAGTTCTCTATGCAAAGGTGAGCAGAGGGACTAAAATCATGCAAACACACATAAACAGTCCGTTTAAACAGAAGATTTAGTGTTTTGCAACCTGTACCCTATTGTGTGTGTGTGTATATATTTGTATATATCAACCTGCCATACCAAACAAGACAACAGGGAGATGCCAAAGTACTGCATATAAACCACTATATGGATTCATTCAGCATCACTAACCACATCAAAATACAAATGAAAACACTCTGATTGTGTGGGAAAAAACACATTATTTTCCACATACTGCACATTATTTTTTCTCCTCTATGCCCCGTCCTTTCTGAGCACGTCAGTTTTTACAAAGCTCATTGTTCTGAAAAGTGTATTTTCAAAACTCACGTTTGAATCATCAGTGGCAAATTCTTTAAATATATAAATGTATTTACAGACTGCGCCAGAATTGCTTCACTTTATAGAAACAGCCTTTGTGCACAGCCTTCCCAGGATCAAGAAACAGTCCTCCGTAAAATGTGCTGCAAACAACTCAATATTTGGGTTTAACTGTTCTGGAACGGTGTTGTAAATACAACTTAACCACTGATTTTTAGTTGTGTCCTCTTTTGGAAGACCAAACAAAGTAGTTTCACTTTTACAACAAAAACACACAGCGTCTCCACAACATGGCAGGGCGGCAACAGAGAGAATAAAAGTTACGCCTTCATTCTTTGCGTGAACATTTGGGCGGTGTTATGCAAAACTTCCCACATAGTGACGTAGACATGTGGGGGCGTGTAAGAACCAGCCGTTTTAGGAGGGTGTGGTTGACTCTTAACTTTGATAAAGAATAACTCTTTGGATTTAAAACTTTGCAACTTTACAGATCTTCTTTATGCATCAAGAGCTTGTAACACTTCAAAGAGAAAAAATATATAAATCGCATCATATGACCCCTTTAATTTCGACAACTATGAATATACTGAATTGAACTGTGTTCATGCAGAAATATGATGTTATAGTGATCAGTGCAGAAATATGATGTTATATTGATCATGATCATATGATGTTATAGCCCCCCAGCGACTATAGTCCGAAAAATACGGTAGTGCTGGGCGGTATGATGGTCTATCGTCCCCGCAAAATAAAATGTCTATCGTTAAAGATTTTGCTATATCAAATTTAGTGTATACAAATACATCTGCGTAACAAAGTACGGCTTAAACATCACACACCTTTTGAGTGATAAGGAAACATGCATGAATTAAAAAATAAATAGTGGGACGCACTTGGTAGTTATTAAGTGCAATAAGCAGTGAAAAATAACTCATGCCTACTGACACACACTGAGAAAGCCCCTCAACAGCATGCGATGACAGAAACAGATCTCTTTCTTGTTTTATTGTGCTACAATGGTCAAATATGCACAGTTATATCATAATGCTCATTGTGGAGTATTCAAGGTAATGCAGTAGGTTATGTGTTAATGTAAAACAAGGGGGTGAAAACCGGATGTGTTTCAGGGTATTGGATCCATGCAGTCAGTCTTAAAGGGACAGTAGCCTTATTTACCTGCTGCTGTCTGTCATTAATAATGTTAATCATGTTTGATACAGTGAAGACTATGCAGTATTTTATTTATACACTTTATTCAGTTTCAGTAATATTTCTTACTACATGTTAAATAAACCTAGCCTACTGTAGCTGAATAAATTAAAAGTCTATTTCATGTTTATTTGTTCTGTTGTGGTACATATTGTGAACTAAAATTTCTCATACTGTGAAATAAGATTTTGGTCATATCGCCCACTTTTTGAATCAAGTCTCTAATGCTCAAGAAGGCTGCATTTATTTGATACAGTATTTAAATATATTTTAAAATGTCATTTATTCCTGTGATGCAAAGCTGTATTTCCAGCATCATTACTCCAGTCTTCAGAGTAACATGATCCTTCAGAAATCATTCAGATATTGCTGATTTGCTGCTCCAGAAACATTTATTATTATTATCAATGTTGTGATCAGCTGTGCTACTTAATATTTTTTAACCATTATACATTTTTCAGGATTCTCTCATAATTAGAAAATTAAAAAGAAAAGCATTTATTTGAAACGGAAATATGTTGTAAGATTATAAATGTCTTCGACACCTTTGATCAATTTAATGGACTCTTGATCAATGAAAATTGTAATTTATTAAAAAAAAAAAAAAACCTTACTGACCCCAAACCTATGAAAAATGATGAAGTATGAAAACTCTAAAAATGCTACCATCTAACTGGCTGTGACTTTGTTAAAAAAATGTGAAAATATAATTTTATTGTGTGTATTTAGGATACATAAGATGCTGGCCAGAAGAAATCTGCAATTTTATTTTAATAAAATGATTGTCCAATGAAGTATAACATTAAACACAATATATCATTTGGGATGTGGTGGAAAACATACTTAAAAAAATGTTAGGGGACAAATTAATTGTTTTAAGAGGTTCTAGAAGCCCACAGACCTAAAATTGGCAACAGTGTAGGAAACACCTGTAAATTCCTTTGTAGCAGAAAGCCTTTCAGAAGTTTTTTTTTTTTTGTAGCTCTGAAATTTTGGGGTAGAATTACTACATAAAGTTGTCATTGTTTGGCTTTTGGCCAATGCAAAGGTAATGAGCCGTCTGAGAACTGAAAATGTAGCACAGAATCAAAGTGACGTCAGCAGGCTCTTGGAGAGTCACATTTTAGTGTGTCCAGCCCACATGCTGACTAACATCTGTGCCTTCTTTCTTCCTTTCTCTTTCTTCTATCCTCTGTTTCCCTTTTTGCTCTTCCGTACAGTTTGATTTTGAATGCCGTGCTCATGGTGCGAACTTCCTTGCATATCCACCCGTGGTTGCTGGTGGAAACCGAGCCAACACACTTCATTACATCAATAATAATCAAAAAGTGAAGGTAAAGTACAAACGCACTCATATTCACTGCTGGGGGTTTTTTTTTTCTAAGAGTGGGAGTCTAGAAAAGATTCATGAGATATACAAGTAGGAAACTTGACATTTCTCTTTTTATAATTCTGTATTCAGTATGTATACGTAAACTTAGGGTTAAAAATTTTAGCACCCAGAAATTTTAAGCAGATTTTTCAGTGATTTTCAATCATTTTGGCACAAATAGTTCTGGAGGGCCAAAATCATTGATTGAAATGGTGACATTTAATTAGCGTTCTCCAGTGGCCTGTTTTTACTGTCCATTTTAGCTCTGTTAGTGCTCTTTAAAGTGGCATTACAGATCGCTTTAGTCGCAACTGATCTTCTCTTCCCCTTTATCACTAGTTATAACATCAAATTAACATGAATGAACATCAGAAGGTATGTTGAAGGAGCAGTACAGCTGGCTGAAATGTGTCATGCCTCATGTAATCACTTAATCAGTGTTTCATAATAAACCAGCTTGTAAACAATGTTTACCTCAGGAGCCATTCAGTGACCATAAAATTGTTAGAAACTCTGGAGAGGAACATTTTGCTAAATATATGCACTGTTTTACATATTTATAATATTTTTTCTTAACCTTTTGACTGTTATTTTAAAATTCTTTTTAAAATTTTTTTTTAATTAAAGCAACCATTTAAATGTTTATATTCTGACAACAAAATTAGAGTAGAAACATAAAAACTGACTTGTGTCCCTCAGTATTTGAGTGTACTGTTGATTTATTAAATAATAATAAAAAAAAATGTATATTAGTAATGGTATTAATATCGGTTTTAGTGTTTTGGTAAAAAATGTATTTTGGTGCATCACTATTGTGTGCACGTTTAGTCAAATGTACTGTACAGTATACACAATTTCATAGGACTGGGTGATCTAGACAAATGTTTGAGTATTGTTTTTTTTTTTTTTTTTTTTTTTTTTTTTTTTTTAATGCTTCCTTTTTTTCTCAGGATGGAGAAATGGTCTTGTTAGATGGTGGGTGTGAATATTTCGGATATGTGAGTGACATCACACGCACTTGGCCGGTGAATGGAAAGTAAGTCTGTTTTCAACAGAACTCTCATTGTTTCATAATGTAGCTTTAATTTCGTGCTATTAGTAAGTGATCAGTGAGCTCCGTGTGCCGTCTCCAGGTTCAGTCCTGCTCAGAGAGAGCTGTATGAGGCCGTGTTGGAGGTGCAGCTGGGCTGTCTGTCTCAGTGCAGTCCTGGTGTCAGTCTGGACTACATATACTCCACCATGCTCACGCTGTTGGCCCGGCAACTCAAAGAGCTCGGGATCGTCCCACAAGGCACGAGTGATACAGACGCACTGAAGGTACTCCGTTTGCCGTTTAAGGGAATAGTTCATCCAAAAATTTAAATTTAATTTTTTTAAGGAAAAATATACTTTTATTTAGCAAGGATGCTTTTTATTGATCAAAAATGAGTCTTTATAATTGTAGACATTTATAACAGCACAAGTGTTTTCAATATTGATAATAATAAAATTTTCCTGAGCAGCAGATCAGAATCATTTCTGAAGGATTATGTGATGCTGAAGACTGGAGTAATGATGCTGAAAATCCAGCTTTGCATCACAGGAATAAAATTAATTTATTTTTAAAAACAGCTATTGTAAATTGTATTAGTATTTCACAACTATAGTGTGATTAATGGAGATATATTTGTTGTATAATTCCAAATAAACAGATTATGATCCACAAATAAATGTAAAGAGATCACACATTTGTGGATTTTGAAACATTTCTAGTGTCAAGACACTGACAAATCCACACATAGGTAGAAACCACCCACCATCTACACAAGCCAGTCAGTTAACAGCTACATTTTGCTGACCAATCGTAGCATATTCTCGCTATAGCCAATCAAGTTATGCTTTACAATCAGGGCGAGATCAGATTCATTTATTTGCACTCATGTAAGAACGGCATTCTGTGGACACATCATTCAAATTGAGCTGAAGTGCTGTTTGTGTGGTTTAAAAAAACCCTGCAATAACTTTGTAATGCTTTTAATAAATGTTTGAAAATATCATGTATAATGCTTTATACGACGTTAGATCCACATAGCTGCTCATATACATGATTTAAACAGCTTGACTGAAAAACTAGAAAATGCTGTCGGCTGTAGTCTCGCGTAGCCAGAACTTCAGACTGACGACTGACGCCACAATAACAGAACGGTGTGTAAAAACGGCGTGATGTCTGAAGCTGAGACTCTGTTGGCTGTTGTTTGACTATAATATTTATAACCTATTACACAAACTTAATGTTTTTCATGAGGTTGAATCTAGTTATTTATTAGTCAGTTATTGATGATTTTCTTTCCATCTTGAATAACATGACTCTTCCAGTGTATCCAGTATAGCATTGTACCCATAGGCGTTTTCAAAGGCACGTAAGATATAACACTGTGGCTTGTGGATCAATACAGACAGTCTAATGGTTTAATGAAATCCAATTTTAAACATCTTTTACTGTCCAATTTTGATGGCCCTTATATTTCCTATTTGAGCCAAAGCAGATGAAAGAAGTTTTATCAGGACGAGACTGCCCTGATTGTAAAGCAAAACGTGATTGGCCATAGCAAGAACGTACTACGATTGGTCGGCGAAATGTGGTTGTTATGAGATTGGCTTGATAGACAGTGGGTGGAGTCTACGCATTTATTTGTTTTCAGCATCTTGATGCTAGAAATGTTTGAAAATCCACAAATGCGTGCAGCGATCCACAAAAGCACAGAAAGCCATTGCATTGTTCCAGCTTTTACATCATTAATGCCAAATGCAACTGATTCTTGCTTCCTTGTTTGTAATCGATTGCAAATCTCCAAGCATGAATATATTGTAAAATGTATCACTGGCATGTCACACCAATCCAAATTCTGCTTCACAGTGATGAAACACCAAGAATTTGAAGCATTCTTCATTTATTTAATTGAACTTCTCTAAAGCTCTGTGGTTAAGAAATGACTATAAGACTTTCTGCCCAATTTAAATGGCCAAAGATCTGACCCACTTATAGCGTCTGTAAAGCACCACACTGCCCTAAAAGCACCATTTCACTTTCAATGCAGCGGGTTTATGAGGCAAACAAACCGACATGTTGGTCAGTTAAGCCTGCTGTGGCTGTGGAGATGTACATGTGCACTGACTTCAGTTAAAATCTGTTTTCATGTTCCTCACATGCAGCTTTTCAACTGTTTCTCTCGCTGTAACATGCATTATAATCACATTACAGTTGTTTTTTCTCAATGGATGTCTGCCTGTCTCTTTTTTTTCCCTCTGCCCAGGCTGCTCGGCAGTTTTGCCCCCATCATGTGGGTCACTACCTGGGCATGGATGTTCATGACACTCCTGAGCTGTCCCGTTCACAACCGCTGCAACCTGGCATGGTGATCACAATAGAGCCAGGTGAAGATCACTTGTATTCCAAAACAATTAATGTTTCATGTCTTTTTTTTAAACTTTTAGTTCACCAAAGAATGCATTCTAGCTATCAAAATAATTGCGTTAAGTTCCATCTCATGCTTTAGTGATTGAGTTGTAGGTTGCTTCACATAGATTTTACAATCAGATCAGCACCTAAAACTTAAATGTATCAAACCACAATAATAATTTACCATTTAATATTTGTCCATTCTATTCTTTTCGTTTTATTATCTGTTATCTGATGTGGCTTTTTCCTTGCATAGAGTAACCTTCATCCCCCAAAACAACAACAGACTGATTTTAGAAAATGTTGGGCTTGAAAGTAAGGTGACTTGCAAGAAATGCAGGTGTACTCAATACTCCAGCAGCTGTTTTGTAATTTCCACAGTTCATTGAGAGCAGCACAATCATTTTCCACTCAATAATGAGGAAGGTTTCTCGAGTAGCAAATTTAAACATTAGAAAGATTTCTTAAGAACAAGGTCGAGGTAACTGTTTGTTTACTGTATAATGGCTGCTGAAAATTATGCCTTGCCATCACAAATAAATATAAATAATCATTTTAAAAATAAAAACAGAAAGCCATTCTCTCTTGCATTGTTATTCTTATCTGAAACCGTTAAAGCATTTTTATTAATTAAAATAAAACAAATATTAGATAAATAGAGAAGTACTGAACTAAACAGAAAAAACATTTTTTATAAAATAATTTTACTTCAGTCAGAAAAAAATCGTGACCGGGCTTAAACCAGTTAAACTAGTAGAAAACTAATAAAAATGACAAAAGCACATACAATTAGTAATACTTAAATGGAAAACGACAATGCAAAAATAAAAGCCAATTTAGTCAGTCAGAAAAAATACATTGGCTGGAATAGCTGAACTAAAATCGTAATGAGACGTCAATCATCTGATTGCATGTTGGGACACACTGCACCGGCACTTGAGGTGTAGACAGATTTGTTTGGCTTACAATCAGAGCGAAGTAGTCTTGTTTTGCACTTTGAGTCTCAATAGAGACGTTTTGAAAAATGCACTTGTTGGGAACATTCATACAGCACCATGTTAGAAAAATAAGAGTAATAATACTAACAAACCGCAGGCCTGTATCTTAAATGCACTGTAGTTACCACTGGACTTTGGCATACTGGTCAAAGTAACATTCAACTTCTCAGCATTTTAAGCTGTGCTGCAAAAAACTAAACCGAACATCACCTCTCAACTCTCATTTCTTGCTCCTTTCACCCAGGACTGTACATCAGCGAGGACGATAGCTCATGTCCAGAGCGATTTCGGGGTCTAGGGGTGCGAATTGAGGATGACGTGGTGATCCGAGAACACGGGGGACCCCTCATCCTATCTGCAGAAACCCCAAAAACCATCGCTGAGGTGGAGAGTGCATGCGCGCATGGAGAGGACTGAAAGAATAAAGGGAAAACATAGCAAGTCCTTCTAGAATGAGCCTGTTTCTCCCATCTTTTAACACCTCCGCTGGGAGGGATTTCTGTAATAGTCGACTCAGGAGGTCTGGATCTCACAGAACTTGCTCCAGTTATGTATTAAATCTGGAGGATTAAGAGCTGGACGTGTTGGGACAGCGTGCAACGTCTCCCTGATAGCCAGTTGGGTCGTGTTTTGTATTTGACATGCACAACTACACTCTCAGAGAAAAGGTTCAAAAACGGTCACTAGGGTGGCACCCTTTCAAAATGTACATTTGTACCTTATTTAACCCAAAAGGTACATAAAAGTACTTTAAAGGTACATATAAGTACCTAAAATGTACATATCGGAACCTAAATGTATACATACATACGTATTTTTTTTTCTTTTGAACAGGTACCACCCCAGTGACAGCTTTTTGTCCGAGTGTGTAAGATCTAGGATGAGGGTTTATAGGAGACTTCAGAGTAAGAAACAAACCGGTTACTATACGATTTAGCAATGTTTAACAGTTTGTGTTTGGTACAACACAAATAATTTATCTGTTTCACTGCGAGAGGCTCTGTTCGTGTTTGTCTGCTAAGGTTTTTATTGTCATGAATGTGTTTTTTACTGTTGTCAAAATAAATGTCTAATTCTTTGTCTAATTCTGCATTTTGTAAGAGCAATGCATTTCTAAACCACGTAATTAGTCATCTGAACAGATTCCCTCATTTTTTCAATACATATTTAAAGTAGATTTGAAACTTTTAATCACTCCAAAACACAAATTATCTGATGTAGTAAATAAGCCATACTAACAAATACTAAAATAAATCACAATGGTTTACTACTAGAAGTCTAAATAAATGAATCAAATTTCTTTAATTAGAAAAAAATGTTAAAAGTGATTTACATTTACGCTGAATGAGGTCTAAAACTACAATTGAATAGCATTTTCACAATACATATAGACACTAAAATAGTACTCTAAAACCTCAGTAAGGTTGGTAATATAGAAAACAATTTGTTTTTGTTCAGAATTTGTTTGTGTGTAGAGGCTGCTGTATTTTTATAAAGTATCAAATCTGATAAAAACTAAATGTATATAAAAACTAATTCAACATATTATTATACAATAACACACTTAAGGTGTCCAAAAAAGCAAGCCTAAGTTACTAAATTTAGTAACTACTAAAATCCAGTTGGGCCAAAAATGCTGTCTTGGAAAGCAACTTTTTTTTTAGCCGAATTCACTCTGAAATTGTTTATGATGCCAAAACTGCTGCTACATAGTAAGATTTTATCCAGTTTAGGCTGGTTTCAGCAAGGTTTTGAACCCAGTCTCTCATCCGAGATGAAGCCTAATGCAGTAATGCCCAAAAAAATCCTAGTAAAGCAATGCTTCTGAGCTAAGCTGACTATGAACATGTCTATGAGGTCCAAAAATACTCTCTAGTTTGGCAGTAGGAAGTCCAAAAAAACTACTTGTTCTTGATTCTATCAGTGTTGCACTTCAGTAGCGCACCTGACCCTGGGTTTCTCCGAGAAGGCTGACTGAACCTCCAGCTAGAGAAGCCCAGTCACCAGGTGGGCATCGTTTCACCACTAGTGACTCCATCGTCTGGTGATGCTGGACCGTGTCTCGCTCCCCGCCCAGAACAGTAGCAACTCCGACAGAGTACGGAAACTGCACTGTCCGGGAAATCCCGATCGCCATCTCCCCCTCCGCCCCCCTTTACTAATGTAAGCGCACCTCCAGCCTTCCCTCCCCCAGCCAGAGGAGCAGAAACAACAAGCCGCCATTTTGTTTGTGCTGAGAGAGAGAAGGAGGCAGGAGCGACCGAAAAAAAGCCAGTCGAGCGCCGACCACAGCGACTCCGCGCGCCGCCGGCTCCGTCCTCGCGCGACTCAACCGGATAAAACACAACCCGGGCGACTGGCGAAGCAGCGGAAGGAGATTATAGATTCTCCCGTGTGGAAATCAAAGAGCAGACTGGGTTTTCCTTTCTTTTACTGTTCTTAAAAAAAAACGAGGCGGAAGAGAGCAATACATTTAAACGAAGGGAAGCTCGCCAGGGGAAAAGGAAAATAACCGCGTCACGAAGTGGGAATATCTGTGAAATTGCATCGCCGGTTGCTGGCGGACGACAGTGAAAGTGCGAAAAATTGCTGGAACGGAGCAGGAGACGGGAGAAATTTAAAAGGGATGCACGCGCAGGGGGGTTCACGGCATCACAAAGCCTATGAAGGGGGTTTGAGGACCCCCAGATTTTGGGGGGTGCAGCTAGCAATATCTCCCGGATCGGCAGATGCTTCAGCGCCGAGATATTATTGAAGCCCAGCTCGGTTCGGTTCAGTCTGTTTTCGACCCGCTGCTGTTCCTCTCGCTCCTTCTTAATGCTCCGCTAGGCTCTTCGTGCAGTGACTAATTATTCTTATTTGCTTGATGTATCAGTGCATTGAGACGCATATGCATTGACCAACTTCACTTGATTCCCATTCTTTAGCCCGTGCACGGCGGACTGCACGACAGCGAGACAACATCAGACGAACTACCGATTGCGTAGATGTGCTGTACATTAGACAGACACTTCTGAAATAATTGCTGTGCATTTTGCATGCACGAGCTGTGCGCAGTGCAGCGTGGTCTCGTGAAGCAATGGTCAGAGATTTCCTGCAAACACTTTTAACTCGTGCAGTGGACACATTCACACAGAGGGCGCACGAGCCATAGTCAGATGCGAGTGCACAATAAACCATTTAACTTGTCACTTTGAAGCATTGTTGCAAAATACTAAGAGACGAATGCTGAAATATGCAAGTTGTTTGGAATCATCTAAAGTGGTAGCTCGTGCATGCAAACTGAAGTCATTACAGTTCTTGGATGCACATTTATCGTGTTTATTTATTCTATGATGAAAGGAAACTTTTACATGCATATGGTTGTTTAATTCTACTCCCGTTTCAAAGTATTTATTTGTTCTCTCCTTCCACCTTAATGACTTAGGAGAAAATAAATACATTGATGAAGGAGATGCAAACATCTTGTGTCGATTTTAAGGAGCATGATGGACTTTTAATCTTCTAAATAAAGTGATGCTGGCTGAGAATTGCACATGCTAAAATGCGAAGAGACATAATTCTGAATCTTAGTGTTTGCTCATAAACATTGCACCGGAGCGAGTTCGGTTTCTCGTACACAACGCCTTAAAAAAAACCAACACTTCAGCTCGCCGCCGACAATGGCGGAAAAGACGGATGCAAGCAGCGAGGATAAATCTCGGGAAAATTGCTCAGTCGCCGAGGAGGCTACGTGAGTTTGCGGCGAGCTTGCATGACCGCCTGTCCCTCCCTTCACCTCCTCCATTCGGAAATATACTTTGAGGAACTAAAGACTAGAAAATCTTAAAAGAGAGCATTAAAGGTGGACTGAACATTGAAGCATTGCATTGCATGCATGTATCGTCCCATGAAAGGGAAACGGGAATCCGTCCGGAGCTCGTGAACGAGGAGAGATTTCATTTGCACATCGGCTCGCGACTGCACAGGAAGGGCTATCCTCCGGGGGTTATATGCTTTAACACTAAAACTGAGGAAAGCTATGGCCGATAATGTGCTGGAATCCGGTCCGCCTTCAGCTAAGAGGCCTAAATTGTCTTCCCCGGCTCTGTCGGTCTCCGCGAGCGATGGAAACGGTAAATAATAATGTTTCACGCGCTGCGGTGCGCGGCGAGACGAGTCTCGCGCCTGCACACTGCCTCTGCTCGCGTGCACGCATATATATATATATATATGTTTTAAAAAATACACTCGACCTGTGTTTTTAAGAGCTTTCTTTTGTTGTTATTGTTTGCTTTCATCGCCCCCCGGTATTTAAATAACTTAGCAGGATAGCTAGCAGGCTAATGTTTTCATTTGAAGTTGATGATGTGTGTTACAGAACTGTTTGTGCCTGGTCATCTGAGTGTGTAAAATAGTATGCGGTGTTTTTCCGGGTGTGAGGTACAGAAACTTTTCGCTTTGTTCTTCGCTATGAGATGTCGAGAGCTTGGTTCGGTGTCAAAGGTTTATTAGGTGATGCATTTCGAGCTTGTCAGGAAAGGGAATACTCGACAGGAACATGTTATATATCACGTCGTTTTACTGACACACGGTCGGGAGTTGGGCAGAGGTGCTTCTTTTCGAGTTTGTTTACATGTAATGCGAACTTAATAGTTGACAAGCAAGTTTTTGATCAACACGAAGTAGTAGATGCTACTTCATTCGTCTGGTTACTCTATATTTTAACGAGCTTCATGTGGTTTGCAGGTCTTCCTGTTTGAGCAGATGAAAAGTGTCCAAGACCCTTCTAAAACCAGCTTGACCGGTTAAGACCAGCAAACCTTTCTGAGCTGGTTTAAGCAGGTTTTTATGCCAGTAGCGAGGATGAAGAAGTGAAGCGTGTCTAGAAGTGAAAGCCAGGTCTGAACTCTAGTGGTCCTCCAGAGCTGGTGTTTAAATCGCTGAAACGGATGTCAACATAACAGATGGTATAATTTAAGATAATTTCATAAAAGCAAAATAGGATGAATTTGAAACAGCACTTCGTTTCATACAATACTTAAGTAAAAGAGAAGGAAAAACTTGAAAACTAAAAACAAGGTAGGAAAATTGGGGCAAGTTGTGCCACCGTTTATGTTGTCATCTAGGCAGTAAGAAATTAATGTTTGTACAACTAATACTTTGTATTAAATCCCATTTTATTATCTGTAGTTACTTAAAGATACCCATAAATAATATTCAGATTATTTAAGTCGTAATACATTTTTTCATTTTTAGAAAGAAAGAAAAAGAAAAATGTCACAAATGTTTAAGCACAAAATTGGCTAAATGCTTTCACTTTTTATTTGTGTCTCTTTAAAATTTGCATGCATCTAAAAATTCTCTTTTAAAATTAACATTAAAAACAACAAAGAGTGTCATATGCGGACATCAAAACATAAAAAAAGTGTGCAAAGCACTTATAGCTTATAGCCTAAATCAACTAAGCATGTTCGGATGTTGGTCTATCACCGTACTCTCAAATTCAAATCCAAATATTGTCTGATTAATTGTTTGGCTGATATATTGATCTATCTCTAATGTGAAGACTGCACTCAAAAGCTTGCTTGCTTCATATTTAGAGTGTTTAGCGTCTAGTAGTCGTTGGTGTGTTGCTGTTATCAGGACCTACCATTATGAAGGAGACCCCCCTCCCATTTTGTCCCACCGCTTGTCCATTGTTATGCCATGTGTTTTTTATTAGGATGAACCATTAGGACATGAACACCGGCTTTACTGCATACTTCTCTCCTGTGAGCCGATATAATCTCAGTCTTTCTCTCATCGCGGGAGCTGCAGTAAACGGTTGCACGAGATTCGATCTGCCACGCTTCGGTCAATTTGTCTAGATTTCTTGCTGCAGAGTGATGGATCATCCCATGCATTGAGGAGGCCAACTTACATCCCGATGTATTGAAATAACAGATGTGTTGTACACTTGTTGTTGTGTTTTAGTATTACTTTGTCTCATCAGATTAAATGCTTTCTAAAAACTCTATAGGTTTTTTAAATGGCTATTTTAACTTATCCACCAAGGAAGCTGGCATGGTGTTAAAACACCAACCAACCAATTCAACCATTTAAAAACTGGCAACTTAGGTAAAATATGGTTTCTTTTGCTGTGGCTTCACTGGACAGGTCTCATTTTTGGGCATACTATAATTATTCTCTGATGTATTTCATTATGAGTGATTTTTCTGTGAGCAACAACCTGATTAAAGTCTCTTTTCCCTTTTCTTTCAGATTTTGGCTCTCTGTTTGACCTGGAGCATGACCTCCCAGACGAGCTCATTAACTCCTCCGACCTGGGCCTTCCTAATGGGATGGACCCCAGCCAATTACACACCAGTCTGGGTGGAGGAGGGATGTCAGGCCCTCTGGGCAGCTCGGGCCAGGACACAGCAGCCAAACACAAGCACCTGTCTGAGCTCCTCCGCCCTGGTGGCCCTCCATCCACCTCCACGGCTGTCGGCAACCCCAGTAATGTGTCCTCCTTGGGGATGATGGGAGGACTGAGCGGCTCCCCGGTTACTCAGGGACTGGGTGGCCCTCAACAGCAGCAGCCTGGCATGATGCCACAGCCTGGCATGGTGGCAGGACTGAACCGGGGCATGATGGGTGCCCAGAAAGGGAATGGACATCCGCAGAGCATGATGGGAGGGCAGATGATGAATGGTGCAATTAGAATGGCTTACGCCAATGTGAACATGAATGCGGGCATGGTTGGTAACGGGAATGTGCTGCCCGATGCTCTGCAGCAGCAGAACACAGGACAGCAGACGGCACAGGCAGCAATGAGACCGCAACAACCAGGAGCAGTGAACAAGGTAATGTGTGAACAACTCTGTGTGTCAGTATAATATGTGTACGGTTTAAAATGCATTCATGCCCCTAAACCAATGAAATGCATGTAAAATGGTTTTGCTTCAAGCTTTAAGGTTAACTTGAATTAATGTTTCAGATTTCAAGATACATCTATGAATTAATGTGATTTGTGTGATTCGGCGGCTTCTTAGTTTTATGGCAGATTGCAACCATGGCTTATCAGGTCCATACCGCCACCTACTGTATCGGAGTATGTAGCATGGCTATGAATATAATGACGTTAGTTACCCTTTGTTACCGCCTTTACTGATGTAGAAACCACATGACAACAGTGTCGTGGACAGATGCGGAAGTAGCTTCGCGACAAACTTCAACTAGAAAGAAATGCCGATCTCGCTTGTTTTACTCGACAGGGGAGTTGTTTTGATTAGTATCTTTACAGAAAACGTATGCTATTATAACGATCAATAGGATTAGTATTATGGGGCATACACGCCAAACGTGGGGATCGCGTCTGATCTATCGTCTGATCACGTCTTTGCATTGACTTTGTATGTAATTTACCCGTGCAAATCGGTGAACTCGTTTTAAATTCATGATTTATGTTTCCGTCTGATTGATGACCGTCAGCGGTTGGGTAGAAGACAACGAATCCCATCATTCCACGCTCCTCCTTAGCATCAAACCACGCGATTGTTATTGTTTTGGTAGTGCGCCCTCTTGTGGCAGGTCCTACAACCTGTACCTTTAAAGCTGCATTTACATGACAACGACCGGAAAAGTCAAAACTAGAAAAGCTTTTCCCTTGCTTTTTAAAAAAGTTTCACATATACACGACAAAATTTTCAAAATGATTTGCGTTCACGCATATCCTCGAAAATGTCCAAAAACTCTGTATAACGTATGCCAGGCCAGTAGTTGGTGCTGTCACCTTGTTAGTAAACAGTACCTGTAGGGAAGTGATCATTATATGTTGTATACGATGCGTTTCCGCTGTTGGTTGTAATATTAAAGTAAATCCTCACTTTGCTGAAGAAGCGTTAACAAACTCCTGAGCATCAACAACAGTACCATGTGCTCCTCCATTGTAGTGTATGTTTTTTTTTTGGGCTGTACATTTTGTGGGACTTAAAAAAAATTATATATATATAAAACGATTCTGTCCATATGGAATGCAAAAATGTCGAAGCTCAACATCTCAAAACTTCTCAGAATACAGGCAGAACCTTTAGATTTAAAATAAATGCTGTTCTTTTCAACTTTGTTCAAGAATTCTGAAAAAAAGTATGACGTTTCCTCAAAAATATTATGCAGCACAACTGTTTTCAACATTTGTAATATGATGTTTTTTGAGCAGCATATCAGAAATATTTCTGAAGGATCATGGGACACTGAAGACTAGATTAATGATGCTTAAAATTGTGCTTTGCTTTACATTTTAAAATATATTAAAATTAAAAACACTTATTAAATATTGTAATATTTCACAATATTACTGTTTTCATGGTATATTTGGTCAAATGTGACTTTGGTGATCATAATAAAAACAAATATATAAAAATCCTACTTTCCCCTTTTACCGCCAACTTTCGAACAGTAGTGTCTATGTATAATTTATTATAGATATTATAATTAGATCTAGATTTTTCTAATTATTAATCACTATATATATATATATATATATATATGTACGTGTGTGTGTGTGTGTGTGTTTTAGGTGATATATAGTGTCAATCTTTAAAGTTTTCTAATGAAAAGCAACACTAATGATTTTTTAAAATAATATTCAAGTAAAAAAAAAAATATATATATATTTTACTTGAATATTATTTTAAACAATCATTAGTGTTGCTTTTCATTAGAAAAATTTAAAGATTGACAAAGACCCAATGAAATTAATAAATAAAGACCATTGGCATGTTAGAATCTTTAAAAGGAATGAATGAATTTATTTTTTTACAAAAAGTGCAAGCCCTTCTATCCCAACTTCCTGTTTCAACAGTTGTCAAACTATTTTATGGAGAGAACAAAAAGCACAATGAATGTTCTGATGCTGTCACACACCTATCAGTCCTGGCCCCAAACTTTATCGTTAAGTTGCTTTAGAGAGAAGCTTATATTAGAAATTAAAGGTCAAACAAAATTTTCTCAGGATTTATTACCTTTAAAGGCCAAGTTGTCTTATTTTCAAACTTTATAAAACGACTCATCGTTGGTTGCTTGGTTTAAAAACTAAAAAAAAAAAAAAAAAATGTTTTTCATTATCTGATTAAAGGAATCTGATGGCTTATGTTCTTATGACAGCACTCTATTCCCCTCCTTTAAAGAAACAACCCTTTGTTCAATTTTTGTCTAGTAAGACAATCAGGTAGTGAAATGGACTATTCAAGTGAAAGAATAATGTTTCTTTGGTTTGAATGAGACAATCAGTGATGTGATCGAGTTTGAAAACCTTCTGTACTCCCTCATTCGATGAACTGTGTGCACCATTTTGTTGATTCACAGGCAATTGCACAACCTGGACCACAGGAAATGGGCAGAAAAAAAGAGGGAATAACATTTTCTTTTTTGTTTTGCTGGATTCTTCTAGATTTTCAGCAGCTTTTTTGAGGTTTATGATACCATGGTCTCTGATATTAATACGTATGCGGTGAGAAAACGATGGGAATGTGAGTCAAACAGGCTGAATGACTGATGCTCATCTGTTGATGTCCATTTTCTTGTTTTGCTGTTAACATTCTCTCATTCTCTCAATTGTTTTAAGCTCATCTTTGATGGTTTATGATTCTGCTCAGGATGATGGATCAGATTCTGTCATTATTGAAACTTATATACTAGCTCATTTAAATTTTTTATTAGGAGTTCTTTGTTTTTTTCTCTCAGATGGGAATGATGGGTGCTCCAGGACCCTACGGGGGTTCGTATGGTCAGTGCGGAGGACAGTCACTTGGGCCTCAGCTCCAAAACAAAGCGGGTCAACCCAACAGCATTAACCAATTCAACATGGACAAGAAACCCCAGCATGGGCAGAACATGGTCAGCATGGTGAGAGAACTAAACGGGAATTGTCATAGTGAACCACATGCACACACATTCCCTGACCCTCTCTGACTGAAGGGAATTAATTCCTTCTCTAACTGGCCACCAAGAGCTCTCTGTCATCATTTCCCCTCCGAGTTCAGCCAGTGGTTCATCCCTCAGACAGAACCTGTTGATTGATTATTTATGGGTAGTCACAACATTTGTTTCCCCAGATTTCTGGACAATTTGAAAGCCCATTATTAATGAAATTCTACACATCAATAACCCCATTTTCATTTAGTTTTAATCTTGAAAGTGCTTTCAATAGTGATGCGTTGCAATGAAAGCTTGTAAGCCACAGGAAATTCTGGACTGAAAGACAAAACGAGAATGCTTTTTTTCCTTCTCTCTCCAGTTAATGTGTATATAAACAATTACACCATTAGTGTGACCTTATATCTAAAATACTCAAATAAATGGAAAAATTTAATATTTTTAGAATAAATTGTAAGACCCAGCTCTTCTGATCTGATTTTTATCTTATCCTTAACACTCTGCAGCAGCAGGAACATGAAATCCTGACTACATTTGAAATTATTTTGACAATGGATTAAAACATTCATGTGTAAAATAAACATACTTTAGATGACAAAGTATTTTTCACAAAGAAATAAATATTTAATAAAAATAGAATTATAAAGGAAGTAAACACTGTAACCAACAGGGCACTCCGTATTCTGGGAAGTTTGTGTGCATTGGGAATTAGGGTTGTGCTGACAGACGATACGAACGTGTATCGACGATAGTCAGAGATATAGATGATAGATGTCGATAGTCAAGATGATATTAGGCTCATTATCCTATTCATGTATTAAATTATTATAATTATAATAATTGTTTTTATTTTTATTAAGCGGCCTATTATAATTCGGCTATCAAACTTCACAGCTATTTCACTTCAGCACTGCATTTCACACACACACACACACACACACACACACACACACGCATGCACGCTGTCAAAATAAAAGTCCTGCCTCGAACACATCGGCCAAGTAGAAGAACTTATCGGCCGATGCCTATATTTGAAACATGGCAAATATCGGTCGATATATCGGTCGACCACTAATCCTGACCCATGACAACCCTCTTTCTGTCTCTAGCAGAGCTCTGGTGTGGTGGGTGGTGTATCAGGCCCAGGCGGGGCAGCGGCGGCGCCCCCTGCAGCAGACCCCGAGAAGCATAAACTCATTCAGCAGCAGCTGGTGCTGTTACTTCATGCTCATAAGTGCCATCGCCGAGAGCAGGCCAACGGAGAGGTCCGCCAGTGCAGCCTGCCCCACTGCAGAACCATGAAGAACGTCCTTAATCACATGACACACTGTCAGGCCGGCAAATCCTGCCAGGGTGAGCCTTGCCACCTATTTATCTTCTTTCATTTATCATATTTTATATTATACATAAACCAGATGATATGGCATCTTAAATGCTTTTGGTTCCTCTGCAGTGGCTCACTGCGCATCCTCCAGGCAGATCATCTCTCACTGGAAGAACTGCACCCGGCATGACTGTCCCGTCTGTCTGCCGCTTAAAAACGCCGGGGACAAAAGAAACCAGCAGTGTGAGTTAATACGCACAAATGCTACTCATCCACTTGTCGTTCAAAATCTGTAAGACTTCATTTTGCTGTCCAACACAAGAAGATATTTAGAAGAATGTTTCAGCTCTTTTCACCCATGAAATGAAACAACACTGGATTCCATTGACTTTACTTATGACATTATAATTTTTTTAATGCTAAAATACTACAATATCAACATATTCTAATATTTCGTTATCTTTCTCTCTAGCTCTGCTGGGAGGTGCTGGGATGGGCATGAGTGGTCCGTTAGGTGGGTCGTTACCCGGTGGTCAGCCTTCAGCCCCAAACTTAAACCCACCCAGTCAGATTGACCCAAGCTCCATTGAAAGGGCGTACGCCGCCCTTGGACTCACCTATCAGGGCAACCAGGCATCCACTCAAAATCAGCAGACCTCTGTAACAGCTCAACTCGGCATGAGGTCACTCAACATTATAGGTGGGAGCTTCAATAAGCCTGCATCTATATCTATATGTTATTTAATGGTATTTTTTTAAGTATTTGTGTAGAGAGGTCTTACATTTGTGGACAGAAAGACAAGAACCATGTCATCTTTCCTGTAATGCTTGATGAAGTAGTCTTGATGAGTGCAGAGCTGCTTTGTGTACAGGTGTTACTGCTGTATAGTTTGATCATTTGATAAATGCACAAAGTCAAGCCACTGTTTCATTTTTATTTTGTTATTAATCATATATCTTTTTTTTTTTTTTTTTTTTTCAGTTAGTTTAAAAACTAGTCAGCTAGTGCACATGCTTAAAATGTCTTGCCATTCAATGTCTTTAACTGTGTGCCCCAGCAGGTGGAAACTCAATGGGAGTGAACGGTGGAGTCGGCGCTCCGATAACAAACCAGCATCCAGGAATGCTGCCTGACGGCATGATGCACAGGAACGTGACGCCTCAGAGGTACTGTACATCACTGCGGCTCAGTGGGCCAGGTCTGACTTAAATGGATTGGTCAGTGAAAGCTTTATGTTGATGCTTGATGATTTGTCTCTCTCTTGCAGTCTGATGAATGACGGCTCTGGTGTTGGTAACATGGGTTCTGCAGTGACGGCCACACCTCCCTCTGCAGGAATGAGGAAGAACTGGCATGAAGACATCACACAGGACCTCCGCAATCACCTCGTACACAAACTGTGAGTGATATGCTAACACACAGCCTGTCAGTTTATTAATCGATTATAAGAAATGGATGTAGAATAGAAGAGTAGAAATATGTCTGGGAAGTTTACATTTAATGATAGATTAATAAAAATTAATAAAGACCTGCTAAAACTGTTAGTTACTCCTGTCACAAGAAAGCACCTCTTATTGAAAATGAATGACTTTAGGTCATTTTATACACACACACACACACACACACATTACCGTTCCATGAAAAGAAAGTCCAGCAAAACAGCATAGAAATCTTTTGTAACATTATAAAAGTCTTTACTCTTACTTTTCATCCATTTGATGTGTCCTTGCTGAATAAAAGTATTCATTTCTTACTATATTTTTGAACGATATTGTTACAGATACATCTATTTATACGTAACTCAAATATTTTTATAAGAGCTGTTTTTATATGACAACATTTTTTACATGGAATAAATGTTAACTGGAATCAAATAAATTATAGAAAATGTGACATTTTATTTCAGCTAGCTATCAGGGCAACATTTCTCATTTTCAAGCTGATGTTCTTTAAATCTAAAACTGAAAATGGATGGACAAAAAATTACTGAAACTTTAATAGGAAATTCAAATGTAAAATAAAAGCTCATTCAAAATATTAATAAAAACTATAATAGAATCTCAATGATGCTGAAATATTGCTGATTTAATTGAATTTACTCTGTGAACTCACTCTCCACAAAATTATCCTTATCTAGTTCATCACACAAAATTTGAAAGTCACACATAGGGTCCCATTTAATTTCGTGAACTCACTCTGTTACTTGTTGTGTGTGTGTGTGTGTGAGTAGTGTGCAGGCTATCTTCCCCACTCCGGACCCTGCAGCACTGAAGGATCGGCGGATGGAAAACCTTGTAGCTTACGCGCGCAAAGTGGAAGGTGACATGTACGAATCCGCCAACAGCAGGGTAAGAAAACACTTGCACAGTCTCATGTCTGTGATTATATTTGGTAAATATCTAAGTGAATCCACAGAATCACTTGATTCCTCACATTTTACCCATGACGCAGCTGTCACGTTCTAGTGCTTGACAGAGCGCTGGAAAACCTCATCCTAACCAGGCGTGATACGTCCATTAATTTTTCTGTCTCCTCTAAAATGTTTTGGTACAAAGTGCTTTTCAAGCAGATTTTAATTGTTTAAAATGAGTTGTAAGAATGATAGTCCTGTCTATCTTTTCCAGGCGGAGTATTACCACTTGTTGGCGGAGAAGATTTATAAGATTCAGAAGGAGCTGGAGGAGAAGAGGAGAACCAGACTACAGAAGCAGGGTATGATGCCAGCTCAGCCTGGCATGCCCAACAGTGCTCTACCTCAAGCACCAGCTGGCATGAATCAGGCACAGCTGCCCAGTATGTACACATACACACATGCATACACTGACCTTAAAGGAATAGTTCACCCAAAAATGAAAATCTGCTAAAGATTTACTCATTCTCGTCCCATCTAAGATGTAGATGAGTTTTTATTCATCAGAAAAGATTTGGAGCGATTTAGCATTACAACTTGCTCACCAATGGATGCTCTGCAGTGAATGGGTGCCGTCAGAATGAGAGACCAAACAGCTGATAAAAACATCACAGTAATACACCCGACTCCAGTCCATCAGTTAACATCTTGTGAAGTGAAAAGCTGCATGTTTGTAAGAAACAAATCCAACATTAAAGGGTTCATATGATGCGATTTCAAGTTTTCCTTTTTCTTTGGAGTGTTAAAAGCTGTTTGTGAATAGATAATATCCCTAAAGTTGCAGAAACTAAAGTCTCAAACCCAAGAAGATATCTTTTCTAAAAGTTAAGACTTGTCCATTCACTCCTAAAACGCCTCGTTCAAGCATGCCCTCACCTGTCTACGTCATGATGTGGGAAGATTTACATAAGAAAGAAGGCATAATTTTGATTCTTGCTGTAGTATTGTTGATGTCATGCTGTCTTGGAGATGCTATTTCATTGTGAAAGTGAAAATATGTTGTTTGGCCTTCCAAAAGAGGACACAACTAGAAATTAGTGTATAAGATGTATTTACAACACTGCTCCAGAACAGTTCAACCCAAATATTTAGCGTGCAGCACATTTTATGGAGGACTGTTTCCTAAACCTGGGAGAGTAGACAACAATGCCAGAGCTTCTGACTCACAGCCTGTAAGTACGTTTACATATTTAAAGGATTTGCCACTGATGATTCAATCGCGAGTTTTAAGCAGTGTAGAGTAGCGCTTGTTTGTCGTTTCTCTCATCACAAATGCAGACATGATTTTATGATTATGCGGCATGATGCAAAGCAACGCATAAAACACAGTATAAGTCATTATAAATCTTTATTTATGTCCCCACTTGGATGCAACAAATGGCTCATTTGTAATGTGTTTTATTGTTTGTCTTTTCATGCCGGTGTTTTGACCGGGACATGGCATGACAGTATGGTAAGGGTCGTAACATTTCCGTCACAAGCTTGAAGTATTCAGCCAATCACAACGCCCTGGATAGCTGGCCAATCACAGCACACCTTGCTTTTCAGACTGATGAGAGAACTGCGTTTCAGAAAGGAGGGGCATTAGAGGAAAAAAAAATAATGTAGAGAATGTGGAAAATGTGTTTTTTGAACCTTAAACTACAAAAACACATTGCATTACACCAAATACACAAAATAATGTTCTTTTTAGCAACATCATATGACCCCTTTAAGGCATTTTAAATATAAACTGTTGCTTCTGGCAAAAATGTGTGTCCATAGATGGAAACAGTGGTTTAAAGTTAAAAATGTCGTAATGGATTTGTTTATTATAAAAACACAGCTTTTCAGTTATGTGGTTTACTTGTGAATTATTGTCATGTTTTTATCAGCTGTTCGGACTCTCATTCTGACGGCAGCCATTCACTGCAGAGGATCCTTTAGTCAGCAAGTGATGTAATGCTTTAATTTATCCAAATCTGTTCCCATGAAGAAACAAACTCATCTACATCTTGGATGGTCTGAGGATGTGTACATTTTCAGTAGGGCTGCACAACAAATCACGTGCGTTTATCATGCACATCTTGTCAGTAAAGCCAGTTCTGTGATTGGTAGTAAATCTCCAGCACGTGCTTTCAGATGGAGCAGCATTTACTACACAGAGCCTTAGTTCACTGACAAGCTAAGCAGTATCGCGTTCATTATCAGCGATGTGTCGCATGCAATAATGAAAGATGGTTGCGTAGCTTGTTAGTGTTTGGGTGAACTATTCCTTTAAATTCAAACCATGTATTAAAGTACAAACACACACAGTTAAATCAATGATGCTGTTTGTGATGGATGTTCTGGTCTTTCGTAGATGGTCCCCATACAGATCCGTCCTTAGTTCAAGCTGCTGGACCCAATCAGATGGTTAACCGCATGCAGAATCCTGCTGGTATGGCACACTCACTAAATGGTCTGTAGTTGAAGCAGTTTTTTTTAACATCTATAAATAAATCACAGTTTTTGTATTGTATTTTTTATTAATTTATTTTTTAATTTTGTGCAGGTATGAATCAGTTTGCCCAGGTGGGTATGCAACAGCCAATGGGACAAAGGGCAACGCCGCCCCTGCCTATGGGCGCAAACCACAATCAGGTAAAATTACTTTTGACCTAAAGAGGGACAAATAATTTTACTGATTCAGTGTTTATTTAGAGTCTTTATTGTATTTTTAGATGGGTATGCATGGAACACCTCAGATGAATCAACCCAACGTACCCCAATTACAAAACCAGTACATGCAGAACCAGTTTCCAGGCACAGGTGCAGGACTGGGCCAGGGAGCGGTCGGCCTGAACCAACCTGCGGGGCAGGGAGCCATGCCACAGGTCAGCTACTTAAACGCATTCACAGGGCTCAACGCTAAGGATTTTTTCTACTGGCCAGGTTGGCCAGTGGTTCAGATTATTACTTGCCCTGCCGACATTTTCACTGGCCTTGCCACAAAAAATAAAATAGCTGCTTTTATCATTGTTTTTAATCTGTTATCTTGGATTCTATTAAAAAAGCTTATACAGGTGCTGGTCATTTAATTTGAATATCATCAAAAAGTTTATTTATTTCACTAATTCCATTCAGAAGGTGAAACTTGTATATTATATTAATTCATTACACACAGACTGATATATTTCAAATGTTTATTTCTTTTAATTTTGATTATTATAACTGACAACTAAGGAAAATCCCAAATTCAGTATCTCAGAAAATTGGAAATATAACTTAATACCAATACAAAGAAAGGATTTTTAGAAATCTTGGCCGACTAAAAAGTACAGCACTTAATACTTATTTGGGGCTCCTTTTACCTGAATTACTGCAGCAATGCTGCGTGGCATGGAGTCGATCAGTCTGTGGCACTGCTCAGGTGTTATGAGAGCCCAGGTTGCTCTGATAGTGGCCTTCAGCTCTTCTGCATTGTTGGATCTGGAATATCACATCTTCTGCTTCACAATACTCCAAAGATTTTCTGTGGGGTTAAGGTCAGGCAAGTTTGCTGGCCAATTAAGAACAGGGATACCATGGTCCTTAAACCAGGTACTGGAAGCTTTGGCACAGTGTGCAGGGGCCAAGTCCTGTTGGAAAATGAAATCTGCATCTCCATAAAGTTAGTCAGCAGCAGGAAGCATGAAGTGCTCTAAAACTTCCTGGTATACAGCTGCATTGACCTTGGACCTAAGAAAACACAGTGGACCAACGCCAGCAGATGACATGGCACCGCAAACCATCACTGTGGAAACTTTACACTGGACCTCAAGCAACGTAGATTGTGTGCCTCTCCTCTCTTCCTCCAGACTCTGGGACCCTGATTTCCAAAGGAAATGCAAAATGTACTTTCATCAGAGAACATAACTTTGGACCACTCAGCAGCAATCCAGTCCTTTTTGAAGCGAGATGCTTCTGACGCTGTCTGTTGTTCAAGAGTGGCTTGACACAAGCAATGCGACAGCAGAAACCCATGTCTTGCATACGTCTGTGTGTAGTGGTTCTTGAAGCACTGACTCCAGCTGCAGTCCACTCTTTGTGAATGTTTGAATGGGTTTTGTTTCAAAATCCTCTCCAGGGTGCTGTTATCTCTATTGCTTGTACACTTTTTTTTTCTACCACATCTTTTCCTTCCCTTCATCTCTCTATTAATGTGCTTGGACACAGTGCTCTGTGAACAGCCAGCCTCTTTTGCAATGACCTTTTGTGTCTTGCCCTCCTTGTGCAAGGTGTCAATGGTCGTCTTTTGGACAACTGTCAAGTCAGCAGTCTTCCCCATGATTGTGTAGTCTACAAAACTAGACTGAGAGACCATTTAAAGGCCTTTGCAGGTGTTTTGAGTTTATTAGCTGATTAGAGTTTGGTACCAGGTGTCTTCAATATTGAACCTTTTCACAATATTCAAATTTTCTGAGATACTGAATTTGGGATTTTCCTTAGTTGTCCATTACAATCATCAACATTAAAAGAAATAAACATTGGAAATATATCAGTCTGTGTGTAATGAATGAATATAATATACAAGTTTCACTTTTTGAATGGATTTAGTGAAATAAATCAACTTTTTGATGATTTTCTAATTATATGTCCAGCACCTGTATGAAACCAATATTTTAGATACCAAATCAATTTTAAAATTTAAAATTTAAAATGTATTTGTTCGTGCAAGAAAGACGTGGAAAGGAACTCAACACAGAGCGCGAGTACTGAATGGAGTTGTCTTTCGTGCCTTGCTGGAATGCTTTTAAGTTGCTTGACTTTTTTAACTAGCATGGCTTAAAAACAGATACAAATAATAAACTTTTGTAACGACGCGGCAGTGTCAAATTCGTCAACTGTACAGAGCGTCTTTCACGCTGGCCCCTGGTCATCGGGCAGTCCTTATTAGGGCTGCACGATGTGTCGTTTAAGCACCCATATCGCGATGTACGAATCCACGATAGTCACATCGCAGGATGTGCGATGTCGTAGTTGATGCGTTATTCATTAACTGTACGGGCCAGCTGCTCCCCGGCCCTTGACGAATGTGATTCGCGGATTAATTGCACAGCTTAACCATCATAGAGTGAAAGTTTATTATTTGCATGTGTTTTTTAAGTCCTGTCAGTTGAACAACTCTCTCCCTCACGCATATTAATCAATTGACATGATGATGTCAATGTTTAAAAAATTTAAAATGAGAATGTAAGTGTGCTCACCACATTTTTGTTTGTAAGAAAAAATTAGATTTCATATCGCAATATACATCGCAGAAATCGTGCAGCCCTAGTCCTTATTGTGGAGCCCTGATTCATACCATATTACTCAGTACTATATAAGTACAGTACAGTAATACGATTTTTCTTTTGGTGGCTAAACAAGTTTTTCTGTTGTGAAAAACAATATGAATAACTAATGTGAATGAAATGAATGACTAAAATGCACAATTATAGTGAAAGTAATATTTTAATGATATTTAAGCATAACATTTAGCATAATTTAAAATTGCCTCATCGAAACCTATTGATCACTGATAAACATGTATCTTGGTCTGTTTGTATGTTTTAATTATGCTGAGCGATTTGTTAGTGTTACTTGATTGTGCTCATAAACATTAATAAAACTCAATGTTAAATAATACTTGATGTGAAGTAAAGTGACTTAGTATACAGAGTAATGCACTAAACTATTTTAAAATAAAAACATTCTAAACCATGCTGTAAGAATTTACGCAAGTGAATTCCTGAACCAGTTGAACGGATTCTATTAAATGGACAGAAATGATAAATGAAACAAGAAGCGAATTTGGAAGAGTCTACAGGAAACATAACAAGTTGAATATCACTGCAGTATTCACAATGCGTAGTTATATCACCAACAATGCTATCAGGAATATGTTGTTAATCGCCCAGCCCTCGATGTATAGTAATACCAGCCAGCTAAGTCTCATTTTTGTTTGTTGTCTTGCTCTCTCAGAATCAGATGCCCACTCCACCATCGCTGGCAGTCCATAGTCCAGTAGCTCAAACCCAGGCTGCAGTCTCTGGCTCCGGAGCCACTGTTGGCCCTCAGGGGCCTCCGTCCAACCTCCCTCAACCTGCTCCTCAGCCCGGATTGCACACTCACTGTCCTCCCTTACGCCAAAACTCCCCTTCTCCTGCACGCAGCCTCACCCCTACCCCTTCCCCACATCAAATGCCCCCGCAGATGACGGGTAACCAGACCCCCCAGCCCCACACCCCCACTTCTTCGACCACTATGACCCCACCCACAAAGCAGCTGCCCCCGATGGCACAGGGGGTGGGCTCAGAAAAAGCCAGTCAGCTACAGCAGCAGTCGCATGGGGGTGGAGTTGCTGGAGGCCCCCAAACAGGGCTAGCGTCATCTGTGCCTTCCCAGAATCCACATGGGCTTTGTGCACACCCACGCACTCCAGTGAGTATCACAATCGAGAACGTGTTTGTGTTTGGGGTGTTTTTGCTTCACATAGTCTCATAAGTTGACTGTCGCTGAAAAGCCTCCATTTATCATTGTTCTGCTGTGATTGTAGAGCCCTATGGTTTCCATGATGCGGAAAACCCATCAGAATCGTGGGATCGGAAAAACTGAATTCATATTATAATGTGAAATGTCAAAGAATTTGTCCAAATTTGGATGAGTAAATCAAAAGTAGGGCTGTACACTTAGTCAAATCACAGTGTAAAGTAGTGTCTTTGAATATTAAAGCATGTCTGTGTTAATTAGATTATATTTCACAAACTAATAACAGTAATAATACAGTTTATTAAAATATTATTAAAACACATTTTTTGTCCGTTTGTTTTAATTTAAACTGTAAACCTTTGTTCTGCAGGATTTTGTTTGCCACAAATGAAACAATTGTTCACCTTTCATTTGATTATATTTTAAAAGATTGATTTGTTGATTTACAACTGTTTTTGATAACAAGTATGTATTAAATATTACAACACAGAATCCCCCAAAAATGTAAACGCACACAAAAGATTTTCAGAAAAAAAAATTAAACATTCAATAAAATGTTAGTCAGTTTTTTTTTTTTTTTTTTTTTTTTTTAAATGTAATTAATCCATTAAACTAAATCCAGAAAAATGAAAATGTAAAACAGAATTTGGGAGAAAATAAAAATAAAAATCCAAAACTGATTTCACAGAGGCAAGGATTCGGTCAAACATGGCCAGCGTGAAAGCTGTCTTAATCGGTTGTTTTTGTTTTTCTTTTATGACTTTTGTTTATGGGTTTCTTATTTGTTATCTTACTCTGCTGTTCCTTTTTATCTTCCTTCTGACACGTTTTCCTTTAGTGTGCATGTTACTTTTTTTATTTACTTTTCCTTTTGTTCACCATTGGCTGCTTGTCATTACTTTGCTGAGTTTCCTTCTGATGTTTGTTTGCTATTGACTGTTTTATCTTGCTCTGCTGTTCTTTATTGATGTTTTTTGGCATTTATTTTATTTCACTGTCAGCTCTTATGATATTGTTTCTGTTAGCTGTTCCTACTGATTTTTGTTTGCCATTGGCCCATTTCCCATCCCTTCTGACTCATTTCTTATATGCTCGGTTCCATTCTTTTATTTCTCATTGGCTGTTCTCTCTATTTGTTCCTTGTTGGTTGTTCCACTCTCATTTTGTTTGTTGTTGGCTCTTCTCTCTTAATCAGCTGCTGTTGTTTTTTGGCTCTTCTTTTTTGTTTTTGTTTGACACTGATTGTTGTCCTAATCTGGTGTTCTTTCCCGCCCCTCAGCTCTCTCAGAAGTCATCTCTGACGGCCGACGGTCAGGCCTCAACTCCTGCTTCGGACAGCAGTGCTGACCCTAGCTCACAGCTAACATCATCCGAGCCCACCGCCCCACTCGACCCCAAAACTGAGGTCAAACAGCAGGAAGAAGAAGATGAGAATGAGACAGAGGATAAGGCCTCAGGGAAAATGGCTGCCATGCAGACTGAGATAAAGACTGAGGAGAAACCAGAGGTAAGTAGAAAAACATGGATGACAAAAAGTCATTAAAAAACAAACAAAAAAACCCTCTATTAAATCCAATTATTTTCAAGTTTATTTGTACAGCGCTTTTTTTTTTTTTACAATACAAATCATTACAAAGCAACTTTACAGAAAATTACGTTTCTACAATATTTAGTAGTAGCTTAAGTGGTGACTGTCAGTCTTTTGAAGAAAATATTAATACAAGACGCAGTCAGCCAGACGATTTACATTATTAACAGCAATTATAATATGATGCAGTCACACTTGTAGCAATATTTGTTAGTTCTGTTTGTTAATTCAGGGTAAGCATCATCTGGGTTCCTCTGAGGGTTCAGCATCATCTCTTCTCAGGTGTTCTGGATCCAGACTGGAGCTTGTGTAAATCCCAGTTACCACGGGATGTAAATCCCATTGCAAAACAGAGAAACAATTAGAGACATCATTAGCATAGCTGCTGTTCCAACAACGTAAAATTAATTAGTTTAACCCAAGCTAAAGAATTATAATGTGCATTTGATCAGATGCAACTGCAGTCACAATTTAAGAGATGCATTATTCGAATACTTGGTGAAAGAGATGCGTTTTTAATCTAGATTTTAACAGAGAGAGTGTGTCTGAACCTGAACATTATCAGAAAGGCTATTCCAGAGAGTTGGAGTCAAATGCGAAAAAGCATCTACCTCCTTTAGTGGACTTTGCTATCCTAGGAACTACCAAAAGTCCAGCGTTTTGTGACCTTAGGGAGCGTGATGGGTTGTAGCATGGTATAAGGCTAGTTAGGTACACAGGAGCTAAACCATTTAGGGCCTTATAGGTAAGTTATGATAATTTGTAACTGATACGGAACTTAATAGGTAGCCAGTGCAGAGACTGTAAAATTGGGGTAATATGGTCATATTTTCTTGACCTGGGGTGCGTTTCCCAAAACCATAGTTGCTAACTAAGTTAGCAACTTTGTTGGTTGCAATGCAATTTCCCATTGCCAACCAACTAAGTTGTTAACAGGTTAGCAACCATGGTTTTGGGAAACGCACCCCTGGTAAAGACTCTAGCTGCTGTATTTTGGACTACCTGTAGTTTGTTTATTGAAGATGGAGGACAACCACCTAGAAGTACTTTACAATAGTCCAGTCTAGAGGTCATGAATGCATGAACTAGCTTTTCTGCATCAGAAACAGGTAACATGTTTCGTAGCTTGGCAATGGGAAATATGGTTTTCAAAAAGACAATTTGCTGTTTAATATAACACCCAGATTTTTGACTGTAGAGGAAGTAACAGTGCATCCGTCTAGTTGCACATTATAATCTACAAGATTCTGTGTAGTGTTTTTTTTGGTCCAATAATTAATATCTCTGTCTTATCCGAATTTAATAGGAGAAAATTATTGGTCATCCAATCTTTTACATTTCTAACACACTCTGTTAGCTTAGATAATTTAGAAGTTACGTCTGGTGTCGTTGAGATATATAGTTGAGTATCATCAGCATAACAGTGGAATCTAATCTTGTATTTTCTAATAATATTACCAAGGGGCAATATGTATATTGAAAATAGAAGAGGACCTAGTACAGATCCTTGTGGCACTCCATATTTTAATGATGATTAAAAGAGATGACTCATTTAAATAACAAAATGGTAGCGATCGGACAGGTAGGATCTAAACCATCTTAGAGCCTGCCCTTGAATACCTGTATAGTTTTGTAATCTATCTAGAAGTACTTTTTGGTACAAAATTATGGTCTCTAACCATATTTTGGTCTGCCATATTAAGAAGGAGGAGCCTGCAGACAATGAATATAAGACAGAGCCAATGGAAACATCAACTGGATCGACAGGCGAGGAGAAGAAGCCGGAAGTCAAAACTGAACCCAAAGAGGAAGAGGCTGCAGGAACGAACAGCTCTCCCACAAACACACAAAGCAAGAAGAAAGGTAAAACTAAATTCAAGCACACCTTCGTAGATGCATTTTTCACCAAACTCTTTTTTTCTATGCAAATGTAATGTGCTAGGGGAAAAATCCATTGGTAGAGTGTCTCAGAAAAGATGCTTTTTGTTGTAGAGGTCTCCATTTTTAATTTGAGTGTTATTTACAATGCTTCATGGGATGTAATTCTATCCTCATTCAAGCTGCCAAGTATACAGGTCAAATAATTACACAGTTTCAAGTAATTTTTAAATCAAAGTGTGTAATTGTGTAACTGATATCGGTTTAAGCTGGTTTGTTTGGTTCATGGTTTTTAAATGAAAAAATTCTGATTGTGTTTGGTAAGTGGAACAGAAATTATATGACCTTTTATATCGCCTTTAAGGATCCTTATTATTCTTATATAATTTGTATATACCGTAGTCATTAACCAAAGCACCTTAAAAAAATTAACTAAAATGGATTTATTGTTATTTTATATTGTGGTTAGATTTATGTTAAAAATAGGAAAATCATAAGTTCTCATTGCATGAAATCTACTAATTCTGACCTAGAATCAGCAGGTGCTTGTTCTTTTCCTCAGTTTAATATGAAGGACAAACACTGCTTTGAAATCAGTACTCATGATTTTCATATGATTATGTGCCTGATTCTTGACTCTGCTGCTTGCTTTATTTCCTTCCTCTCCATCAGTATTTAAACCCGACGAGCTCCGCCAGGCTTTAATGCCCACTCTGGAAGCTCTGTACAGACAGGATCCAGAGTCGCTGCCCTTCCGGCAGCCGGTGGACCCCCAGTTACTGGGAATACCCGTACGTATTCGAACTAGTAACAAAACTAACCTGGTAAGGGCCTGCGCTGGCACGCATTACGCTACAAACAACCTAGCACTTTTCAGTTCTAGTCTCATTCCTTCTTTTTTATTTTATACCCCCTCTCCTTTTTCTTCTGCTTGCTGTTGTGTACATTGTGTTTGGATGTGAGAGAGACGTTGCAAGCTTGCTTCTGTAGCGTTTCTGTCCGAAAACAAGAGTGAATATAAGGCAGCACAGACTATAAACATCTTAATTTTGTGGTTGACATGTTAACCGTATGTTAGACACAATTCAAATCAGGAAAATTGAAAGCTAAAGTTTGTGGTTATTTTGAAGTATAAACACTGAATTAATGTGTTGATGACGCAAGCTATTTTTTTTAACTTTGACTCAACCAATCGTGTTTGGCAAGTTTTTGGGATGGGACTATCTTTTTTTTTTTTTTCTTGTTTTTGTCAACCAATGGCAGACAGGATGCGTTTATAAAACAAAAGATTATTTTTAATCCAGTGATCCAGAGGTTAACACAATTAAGCTTTAAATTAGTTTTTATGTTTCTTTAAACTGAGGATTGTAGTTTTAATATGATATCGAACTGGGCTATGAAACGAACATACATCTATTAATAAAACAGGAAAGTTTAAGAGTGAACCAACTCCAGGGTAAGGATAGAAGTAGCCTAATGTTTGTGAAATCTATTAACTATACACATTAACAAGGTATATTTGTCTCATATACACATAGGGGCGCGCGATAAGTATCGTCCAATAATTAATGCGCATCCCATTAGTAAAGCCACAGAGCTGTTGTTAACTGACTAGCTGCGCAAATAAACGCTGATAATGAACGTGGATTTGCGCAGCTAGTCAGTTAACAACGGCTCTGTGTAGTAACAGCTGCTCTGTGAAATCACGCACCTGATGGAATTTACCGCTGATTAGAGAACCGGCTTTACTGGCGAGATGCGCATTAACGATCGGACGATATTTATCGCGCCTATATACACACAAATATTTTTAAAAGGACTGAATTTGTGTTTAACATGATCCTCAGTTTAAAAAACATTGTAAGTTGCTAATTATAATGCTTCAGTTTCCACAGTTATTCAAACAGCAACATATGCCTCTAACTGGCCATTGCATTCATAAGCTCAACAGAATCATGTGTGATTGGTTAAATTGTGCAACGCTGGAAACACATAAAAAGAAATATGATGCGTAATGAATGGATCTAAATTCAACAGCATTCATTTTATTTGTACTTTTTTTCGCGACAGTCATGACTTAGTTTAATTGTGCAAGTTCCCATTCATTTTAGACTGCTGGCCAAGAGAAGTCAATTGGTGAATATGAACTGGTACTTTTAGCTAGTTCATTTTTAAGGTTAAACTAGCAATATGTCTTAAATGTTGTTTGACTACTATGAAAGGTGTTATAGTCTGTGCTGGCCTTCTTCATTTAGTATCATTTTTGCTATCATCTGATACAAATCCATGTAATTCATTATCTTAACCTGAACTTCAAGCCATTGCAGTTGTTTTATTTTGCCACATAATATTCTCATGCTGACTTTACCATCATTCCCCAGAGCTATGGCCTTAAATATTTTAGTAATAACCAGCATAGCAGATGAAAATTTACTGATTGATCAGTGCATCACATCTATGTGAAGTATAATTGGCTTTCATTTACATTAAAGAGTCATTTACATTTCTTACACTGATCACTTTTGGGATCAGTTGATTTATTTTGTTTCTTAAAATAGTGGTGAAAATTAAAATTAATCTCCTGCTTTTCTGGTTATTTTGCTGCTTTATCAGTGGTTTGTTTGAATGAGGCACCGGCCCTATTTAAGGTGTGACAAGCAAACATTACAGACAGGAGAGAAGTTTAACCGAAAAATTAAAGAGTCTGAGTAAAATATGTATAAAACTATGATATTGGGCAATCAAAAAGTCAGGTAAACCCTGAAAATGAAATGACTAAATATCTTTTCAGAGTGCTTGTAATGAGTCTGATTCTGGGTTTGTTCACTCTCTTCTCTGGTCTAAGATTAGTGTTTGTTTGAAACACCTCAGGTTGTCCTGTCATTGTGTCGTTCCCATCGTATCTGCTTAAAGATCTCACATGGTTGTATAAACCTAGATGAGGGAACCATTATTGTAATCGCTGCACACATTCATATTTTAATATATGGTTCTGCAGATCTGTCAGATGCTTCTGGTGGTTGCAAGGCACCCTGCAGAGTCTTTACATCTAAAATCTTTTGATGAGACCCAAAACCTCAAACTAAATTCCTCTAAAACTAAAGTTTTGATAAAGAATCACAAGTTGAGTCTAAATAATTAGACTCTGTGTCGCACACAATCTGAATACAGTGGTGTTGGCAGCTAAAGGATTGTATTTCACCTGTGTCTTGATGATTTGTGCTGTTGGACTGTAATGAAGTGAGTCCAGCTGTGCTTTGTGGTGTAAACGCTCATAGCTACGCTGCTGTAATTTAATATCACTCACCTCAATATTTGGACTCACCTCAGCTTACTGTACCCTAAACGATAACCTTGCCAACATCACCCTAGAAAGCTTCAGTTTATTTGAATTTTTTGGCCAAATGGATTAATTTTGTTTTCCATGTTGTCCTCCACATGTGAAATTGATCCACTAAGCCTGGATTTAAAATAAGAAAATGTCTTCTTAAATACAGTTTCCAAGCTAAAAAGAAGAGCATTAGAATGAATTGCAGTCCGAATGGTTAACAAGTGAATCTTATGAAGAAATGCTGAGCTTATATTTGACCCCAAAATCAAAAGAACAACTCTTTTTTTTTTTTTTTTTTTTATATATTAAAAACAATTATATTTTGCTTATTTTTAGGATCTTTTTTATTGTATTGTAGCATCATGACAGCTAAGCACATTTTAAAATGTAAATCAATAATAATATTCATTGTTAAAATGATGATGATGATGAAGAAGAAGAAAAGTATAATGCTAATAATAACACTCATTATCATTATGGTAACACTTTACAATAAAGTTCCATTTGTTGACTATGTGTGATATATAAATATACATAATTTACAAATAATATAAATATATAAAATGTATAATATATAAATATTATAATAGTAAAAATATAGCATTTATTTATTTATAAAATTACAACTGTCCGTTGTTCGTCCATGTCATCTGAGGTCTATTAAGTATCAATAATGGATAAAACTTTTTATTGTATTAATGTATTAGTAAATATTGGAATTAACATGAACATCTAAGATTAATAAATGTTTTAGAAGTTTTTTTTTTTCAATGTTAGATTAACTAACGTGTGACAAATGGAACCTTATTGTAAAGTGTTAACATTATTATTATTATTATTATTATAAAGCCTAAATTAACTACTGCAAATACTTTCAACAGCATATACTTACTATTGTATTTTTAGTAATAAATAATTAGCATTGGGGGATTAATTGGCATGAATATAAAGATAATGCAAAATCTTCAGACAATGCAAAGTCTTAAAAATGTTTGCATAATATTTATTATTATGCAATATCAAATTTTCCTGACATTTCTCGACATTTTAAGTGCGATTCAGCATACTGTCTGACCATATTATGTTCACATATCTTTGCTCACCCAAGTTTGTGAGTAGATGTCTGCCGCCATTGCCGCTGGCCCAAAGATGTGTCTGTGTTTTTGTGTGTATGGGAGAACAGGAGAGAAATAGGGTACAGATTTGAGTGAGGCAGTGGGAGTCTGTTACGTTTCTCTCTGTTTGTGCATGTGAACCTCTTCTACAGCGCTCAACATTGTCCCCCTGCACCCTCTTCTCTCCCCCTGATTCTCAACCTGCCGGGCCGCCCTCCCTCTCTCTGTCCGACTGCAACTTCATTTCACCTGGTTATGATGATGACCTCCATCTGCGATCTGGACTCCGTTCTCCAGGACTACTTTGACATTGTGAAAAACCCAATGGACTTGTCCACTATCAAGCGTAAGCTGGACACGGGTCAGTACCAGGAGCCCTGGCAGTACGTGGACGACATGTGGCTGATGTTCAATAACGCCTGGCTGTATAACAGGAAGACGTCACGGGTGTATAAATACTGCTCCAAACTGGCTGAAGTTTTTGAACAGGAAATAGACCCCGTTATGCAGGGGTTGGGCTACTGCTGTGGAAGGAAGGTGAGCCGTGTGTCTTTGCCTCTGCATCACAATTATTTTCGTTTTTTTTACTTTTAGATTTTATAAAAGGAAAGTGGCTCAATTATCAGATTTCATCGGAGCAAAATACAAAACATTTAATAATATTTAGCTAATATTATAACAATTTCCGCAAACAATATAGTTAGTGCCTTAGGAGTATTTTAAATTCTTCATGTAATACTAAACTCATTTAACAATATAACAATTGTTATTATTAATTTTAACAATAGTTCTTCACGCAAGCATGCAATATAATGACAGATACATTAATATTATGACAATATAGTTAGTGACTTAATTGTATACCTTGTGTTCCTGTAGCTCAATTGGTAGAGCACTGTGCTATCAAGCGCAAGGTTAGGGGTTTGATTCCCAGGGAACACATGATAAGTAAAAATTGTTAGCCTGAATGCACTGTAAGTCGCTTTGGATAAAAGCGTCTGCTAAATGCATAAATTTAATTTAATTTAATTTACTACTACAACTTCTCAAGATGAATTATATTATACTATGATATACTACGACATAATACCAAACTTATTTTAATAATATAACATTTATTATTAATAACAATATTTTTTATGACTAAATAATTAAGGAAGCAATATAGGTAATACTTGCTTTAAATGTATGTTAATATGAGTTATTATAACCACTACTACTACTTATGAATATCATTCATAATAATAATGTTGTTGTCGTTTTTTTTTTTCTTTTTTAAATCTTTAGTCATATTGCTGTTTTCATGTATAAAAGCAGCAAAACACCTGTTACAGCGGGTTTTTTTTATACCACGGTTAAATTGTAGTGTTTTTAGCACATTATGAGGTAGATTGTGGTTTCTTGCTTAAATATCATTACCTGACCAAAACTGATGGGATATTGCTACCCCACTCTCCTCTTCCTCGTTTTCTCTCTTTTTTAACCCCTCTGTTCCTATTTTTCTTCTTTCAAGTTGGAGTTTTCTCCTCAAACTCTGTGCTGCTATGGCAAACAGCTGTGTACCATCCCTCGAGACGCTGCATACTTCAGTTACCAGAACAGGTCAGTATTAGAGATGATGTCCACATAGTCACTCGCACCCTTAACTTAATGCTATGCAGTACAGCTACTTCTCAGTCCTATTAGAGTAAGAATAACCACTTGAAAGTTCAAAGAGACTCCAATTGGGCCTATATTATGCATACAAACAGAAACATGTTATTATATTAATACGAACAGTTATATCATAGTGAATGTGCACTGATGGGTAATTGCCTGACCCTATCACACTATTGTAGATCATTTGCATTTCAGCCTAAAATCAATTTGATGTTGCCTGGCAGCATTAATAGCACTGCTGTGAAGCAGCCCAGTGCTAGAATGAAGTATGATTAAAAGCTGTTTGTTTTCTGAACACTATAATGGACGCCAGACTTCTCCACCTACATCTGGCACATTCAGATTTGGTTTCCATTGTGTATCTGTATGTTAAAAGACTGAAGAGAGTATTTTTAAGAGGTCTGTTTTCATGTGCTTTGTAAAATTGAAAATGCTGTTCTGCTGTGAGCACATAGTTCCCACATCAGGGTGTTGTTGAATTTCAGGCCTGTTGATTTGACTTTCGGTGGCAAAATGGACCATATTTCACATCTCTGCTCTTTTTCTGATTTCAAACAGCTATTTTAAAGAGGGTCTGCATTTTTGACTTCAGTTCTGTTTTGACGTCTTTGTTGATGTTCTTACAATTAACATGTTGGCAGGTGTGTTGGCAAGTATTTGTATCGATTACCTCAGTTGGTAGCAACAAAGCACAACAAGTGCTAATAAGAAGGAAGCACCAAAACGATTGCAGTGCTCTTCCACTGATGAGTTAATGAAAATCATTGCCAATTTTCTGAGTTGCATCATCTTAGACCCTAACAGCAAAACACTTATTCACCTAGACTTTCACCAGAATCAGAGGTTTCAGCGGTGAACAAACATGGGCTGTGCAAAGCTTTCGTATAACTTTAGCTACCTTAGGCTTAATCTTAACCTTACTTTCGTTACATAAAACGTCATGTACTGTATGTGTCAAGGTCACATTTCAGCCCAAAATTAAAATAAGAAAATAAGATTTTAATTTAAAACATGAAGGCTGACTATTGTTTTTTTTCTTCTAAAATCTATTAAAAATAAAATGTTAAGTTTTGTTACAATGTTGTTTTTTATTATTATAAAAGGTTATAATGTAAAGTAACACAAGGTACTGGATTGTTGTTGTTGTTGTTATTATTATTATTAATATTATTATTATTATTAAAACATTAAAATCAAAATGTTATGACAAAATTACATTGTGTTCTTTTAATCTTTTTATTTTTACTGTTTTCATGTAATCTAACGTTAAATTGTGGTTATTAAAAATCTATTAAAATAAAAGGTTGTAATATAACAACATTTATTTTATAATAATATTATTATTGTTAAAATATATGAAAAAACAAAAGAAAAAAAGAAGACTAAGCATCCCATGTGGAAGCAGCCATATATAATGTTATATATTTTTATTATTATGTGGTGATGCCTTTATGCTGCATTTAAAGAAATACATTTGTAAGATGATAATTTCAGATCTTAGTGGTCCTTTTTTTTAATGTCAAATTATTTTGGAGGTATGATGTGACCTGGATAGGTTGCGTGAGATTGACCCAAAAACTACTGACAAAGAGTACAATATTTATGTTTCTGAAAATCAGCTTCATTCATGCTGCCGTTTTCAGGACGTACCAACTGTTCATCTGTCCCGTGTTGTTTTAGTATCGAATCTTGAGACCCTCTTTAAAATGTACTGAAAGGATGATGGGTCTCTGTTGCTCCTGTTCTCACTCTTCTCTTCAGTTCGTTCACTCAGTCCATTGTCCCTCGCTCCTCTGGGCATCACGGTTGTTTTCGAGCTCAGCGGATGCAAGGGTGACTGTCTGTGCTTTTGCCTCAGCTTCCTGCTCTCTGTTTTAGTTTCATTTTCTTCTTCTACATCTGACTCACCCCTCCACCTGTCCGACACGGAGCTCTTTGTCCCTCATAACGGTTTTGTTTCTCACACTTTGTTAAAATATTCATTCTGCCCTCCTCCCCACCCCCCCGACCCTTTCTCTCCCTCCTTTTTAACGCTTGTGATGTCTGCATTGGCCTGCTTTGATGTGACCAATCATCCGCTCCGAAATTTACACGCAACCAATCAATCAATCTGCCTGGCCCCCCAAAAAAACCTGCTTCATGATTGGCTGCTCCCGGTGACGAACCTGCCTCCTCCTGTCTCCTGGCCTGCCCTGCCCTGATTGGTGGCTGCTTCCGCGTGCCCTCACTGTGATTGGCTGTGCTCTTGGCGAACGGTCTAGTTCACCCAAATATGGGCTTCTTGCTGGCAGGTACCACTTCTGTGAGAAGTGTTTCAACGAAATCCAGGGGGAGAATGTATCTCTGGGGGACGATCCAACTCAGCCTCAAACGTGAGTAGCCATCTAAAAGTTAGTTTTGATCTTCTTCATTGTTATTGTCGTAATGCTATTCCTCCAGGGAGCGTTAGTTCAGTGATTCTCATGACGCACTCGATTGGGCGGCTTCCTGTTCTCCGTCTCTCATTTTCTCTCCTCAGGTCCATCAATAAAGATCAGTTTCAAAGGAAAAAGAATGACACCCTCGACCCTGAGCTGTATGTAGATATTTTCTCCCTCCAAATGTGTCATCTCAGTTTGCTTGTTAAGTTTAAGTCAAGATGTGGATTTGCTGTCATCGTCTGACCTTTGTTTTCTGATCTTCCTCGTCAGACTGTTGGAATGTGCCGACTGTGGTCGAAAAATGCATCAGATATGCGCTCTGCACAATGAGACGATATGGCCGTCGGGGTGAGCTAGTTTTATTTGAGCACAATTTATTTTATACATTCTACTGCAAAACATGGCTTAAAAATGGAGTCGGCAGACTGTTAGTGAATGTAAGGCTTTACCTAAGGAAGCGAAAGTTAATACTTATTCATTTATCTTTATTTTATATGAGGTTTGCCGGGTTTTTCCTGTTAAATACAACTCTGATTTGTGAATTGTATATATCAGCATTAAATTAGCTTTAAAACAAGATATCAGTTCTTCTAATTAATGGTCAAATGTTGTGACAAGATGAGTGCTATAAACATGGAAAATGTAGGACAACTTGATGTCCTTTGTTACTACTAATTTTTATGATTATTACTGTTCCAAATTGTTTCTAAATTGTTCCCACATATTCATTTATGTCGCTCCATTTCCAAATAGTCTGTCTTCCTTTCAATCAGGTTTGTGTGTGACGGCTGTCTGAAAAAAGCCAATGCAACAAGGAAGGAGAATAAATACACTGCAAAGAGTAAGTGGTTAAGAGCTTTAAAAATCTGGGAAAGAAATACCCTTTTGTTTAATTTGTGAGCGTAGATGTTCATACTTGGCTAATGAGAATCAAGTCATTTAGATTTCTAATGGCAGATCTTAATGGAGACGGTGAGTAGTCATTTTAAACTTCGCTGCTTTTCTTTCTCTTTATTCCAGGACTTCCTCAGACAAAGCTTGGTAGCTTCCTGGAGACACGAGTGAACGAGTACCTAAAGCGCCAGAATCATCCAGAAAGCGGTGATGTCACCATTCGTGTGGTTCACGTGTCTGATAAAGTGGTGGAAGTCAAACCTGGCATGAAGTCCAGGTGAGGGACAGTGCTGAATATTCTGCAATATTTTTGTCGTTCCTTTTAAGTTTTGGGAATTTTGGAACTGTTTGCTTTCATTTCTTTTAATTGCCATAAAGTACTGTTGTTTATACTACTGCATGCCCTAACTAGTGTTATTTTAGTATTATTTATTCACTATTATGGGATATTATAATAATATTTTGTATTACCTTTTATTTTCATATGTTCAGTTTCAATTTTAGTTTGTTTAAATATTTCTATATAGTTTTATTTTAAATCAGTCATTTTAAAACTTATATTTATTTTAGTTGTCAGGGCAACATTTAACTTTCATTTGTTTTGAAGTTTGTTTTTCATCTAATATTTGTTTTTACATTTTAAGCCTTATTTCAACTGGAAAAACAAATCTGAACAGATTTAACTTCTGTTTTAGTTAACAATAATAAAACTGTTTTTCTTTTAATGTTATTGGTGGCCTTCCATAGCTTCTCATCATAAACAGTAAAATTAATATGTTCTATATTGTCAAGCAAGAAATCATTTTGAGGGGAAAGTATGTCTAAGGAAATTGCAGCACTATATAATTCATCAAATGAACATGAATGATTATCATGAACAGCAACACCGATTATCAATGCATGAATCTAAACTATTTTGGAATGCCCACGCTTTTCCATATATTTTTATTATGATGTCGACGTGTGTAGGCAGATGAATTACTCTCAGTAAACAACAACATCTTGATCTTGCTTGCACTCAACTACAGTATTTCAGAGGAGACAGCTCACCCATAACTGTTGCTCTTTGGAAATGTCTTTTTCAATTTCATTGCTTTGTTGATCATTTGCATAAAGTAAAATTGTTCTAAACTTTGTACATGACTGCATTGTATCACCATCAGTCACTGCTGTGTAAATAGCCATTGAAAATGAATGACATCAAGGTGTTTTGACTTTGAAAGGCCTCTGAAAGGCCTCTAGGAGGATGAGAAAACAACATTGGATCAATATATTGCACAAACTCCGGTATTGAAAAGTGGATTAATTAATTGGTTCTTTGAATCTGTAACTGTAAAAAATAAATATTCATGCTTGCTTAATTAAAAATTCAATTTTGTCTTTTTGAAATACAAGAATTTTAATGGACACCATGAAAAAATGTAAAGAGTTGACTGTCTTTCTTTTACAGGTTTGTTGATAGCGGTGAAATGTCAGAGTCATTCCCGTACAGGACAAAAGCTCTGTTTGCGTTTGAAGATATTGATGGGACAGATGTCTGCTTCTTTGGAATGCATGTGCAAGAATATGGCTCCGACTGCCCTCCTCCCAATCAAAGGTTAAAAATAACAAAGACCATGCAGTCACACATCACAGAATCTTCCTCCATGCGCATGTGGATGACATTACATAGGGGTCTGAGAAACACAAGTAACGTAGTGATATCCTCTTGTCTCTTTCTCTCCATGTAGACGTGTGTACATCTCCTATCTTGACAGCGTGCACTTTTTCCAGCCCCGTCACCTGAGAACTGGAGTCTATCATGAGATCCTGATTGGATACATGGAATATGCTAAAAAAATGGGGTTTGTCACTGGCCACATCTGGGCTTGTCCACCGAGCGAAGGCGATGACTATATCTTCCATTGCCACCCATCGGATCAGAAGATTCCCAAACCAAAACGCTTACAAGAATGGTACAAGAAGATGCTTGACAAAGCAGTAGCTGAAAGAATTGTACATGACTACAAGGTATTGCTACAGCTGTACTTCTGGTTGACAATAATAAAAGTTTAGACTTGAGTCAGCATACTGCAAGATAGTCTTTTCCCTTGTTTGGCTAGTTGACAGCAATGTGCCATCTATTAGTCCTTCACTAACTATTGCATGTTTCCCCTTGCCCAGGACATTTTTAAGCAGGCAACAGAGGATCGTCTGACCAGTGCGAAGGAGCTCCCATATTTTGAGGGTGATTTTTGGCCTAATGTGTTGGAAGAGAGCATTAAAGAGCTTGAACAGGAGGAGGAAGAACGGAAGCGAGAGGAAAACAACACCTCTAGTGAAAGCATTGATGTGAGTGATTAACTCAGATTTGTAGCCATCTTGTACTGGGTGAAAATATACTTTAGTGCCAAAGGAATAGATCAATAAAAATTCAATAAACTAGATTTCTTAACTGGGTTTTTAGACCGCTACTGTCCTTTTTTTTGTATTTGACTTGATGGTAAAATTAATTCTAGTGCAGCTGCTTTAATATGTATTCTTAAAACATAATTATTATAACTTGATGCTTAAGATTGTTTCATTGACTGTCTAGGCTACCAGTGGTGACAGCAAGAATGCCAAAAAAAAGAACAGCAAGAAGACTAGCAAGAACAAGAGCAGCTTGAGCCGGGCCAATAAAAAGAAACCGGGAATGCCAAATGTCTCCAATGATCTATCCCAGAAACTCTATGCTTCAATGGAGAAACACAAAGAGGTATGTAGCTCCCAAAAACATTTGAACCATTTGTCAATTACACATTTGGACTGAACTCACAAATGTCAACACTCTACTTAATTTCAAGGTTTTCTTTGTTATCCGTCTCATCGCTGGCCCTTCTGCCAATTCCCTTCCACCCATTTTGGACGCTGACCCCCTGATGGCCTGCGATCTGATGGACGGACGAGATGCTTTCCTAACGCTTGCACGAGACAAGCACCTTGAATTCAGCTCACTGAGGCGTGCCAAATGGAGCTCCATGTGTATGCTTGTAGAACTGCACAACCAGAGCCAGGACCGCTTTGTCTACACGTGCAATGAATGCAAGCACCACGTTGAGACACGCTTTCACTGCACTGTTTGTGAGGTAAGAAATGCCATGTATGCTGCTTTGTTTTTTTCTTTGAAGAGGGTTTCTAAAAATTGTGGTATTGTGGTACATTACAACTTTTGAAATGCCCCCTTCTCTCTTCTTTTGTAGGATTATGATCTTTGCATCACTTGCTACAACATTAAGGGCCATGAGCACAAGATGGAGAAACTTGGACTGGGTCTTGATGACGAGAGCAACAACCAGTCTGCAGCCTCCACTCAGAACCCTGGTGACTCGCGTCGTCTCAGCATCCAGCGCTGCATCCAGTCACTGGTGCATGCATGCCAGTGCCGCAATGCTAATTGCTCTTTGCCATCTTGCCAGAAGATGAAGAGAGTAGTGCAACACACCAAGGGCTGCAAACGCAAAACTAATGGTGGCTGTCCCATCTGCAAGCAACTCATTGCGCTTTGTTGCTATCATGCCAAGCACTGCCAGGAAAACAAGTGTCCTGTGCCCTTCTGTCTCAACATCAAGCACAAGCTTCGTCAACAGCAGCTGCAACACAGGCTTCAACAAGCGCAAATGCTGCGTAGACGTATGGCCACCATGCAGCGAGCAGGGCAGCCACCACCTTGTGGAAGTGGGCCTCCAGGAGGTCCTCCATCACCCTGCAACAATGGAGCCACAGGTCCAAGCACACCTACGTCAGTTGGTACTCAACCTGCAACGCCTCAGACACCCACACAGCTAACACCCAACCTTGCATCTCTGCCCCAGCCCGGTGTGGGTGGAGTCCCAGCTGGAGCTCCCCAGCAGCCTCCTCAGCATCCAGTCCACCACCAGTTTCAGCAGATGCCAGGTGCAGGTGGGATGATGACCTCACCGCAACAACAAATGGTTCCTCAGCAAACTGTGGGGCAACTTCCACATCCACACAATCAGTATGGTCCCCATTCCACTGGTCTCTCCCCAAATCCACAGTCGCAGGGTAAGCCAGGCCTTGGTCCCGCAACTCCTCCGCAGCTCCCTAGCAACCCAGGCACAGCACCTATGTCCCAGCAACAGCAACCTTCAGGTCCTCCGCCTGCAGCTGTGGAGATAGCCATGAAGATCCAGCAAGTGGCTGATGCACAGCGAAAGATGGCACAGGTTCAGATGCTACACAGGCAGGCTGTGCAAGCTGGCATGATGCCGCAGCATCATCAGCAGCCACAGGGACAGATGGGAGTATCCCATCCTGGGATTGGCATGGTAGGGCCACCAGGAATAGCCTCACAGGCACAAACATCAGTGAACAGAGTGCAGATGGAACAGCAGCAAGGACCTCAGGGAATGATGGCGGGAGTTGGGCCCATGCAGCAGCCTCAACAGGTAGGTGCGCAAGGCCAGATGCCACAACAAATGCATCTACAGCAGCCAAGAATAAACCCACAACTTCAGCCTCAGCAGCAACAGTGGCAAGGACAGGGTATGCCAACCCAGCAGAGACCTGGCATGATGGCTCAACCGGGAATGGTTGCAATGCAGCCCCCTCCGCAGCAGCAGCAACAACCACAACAAATGCAACAACGGCAAGCACCCCAAATGCCGAATCGAAATGCATTGATGAGTATGGTGCAGGCTGGTCTGCAGAGTGGTGTAGTAAGTGGGGCAGCAGCTGGCAATCTGCCTCAGGGAGCCCTGCAGGATCTTTTGCAGACCCTACGATCTCCAAGTTCACCTCTACAGCAGCAGCAAGTCCTCAACATTCTTCGATCTAACCCACAACTAATGGCAGCATTTATCAAGCAGCGTGTTCACAAATATAAAGGAGGCACAGGTGGCCCTGCTGTACCACAGGGTGGGCCAGGACCAATGGGAGGCCAGCCAGTGAGTGTCAATACTGGGGTGCCTCAGCCTGGCATGCACCTTGGACAGGGTGTTAACATGCAGACTCAACTTTCTCAACTCCAAAAGCAGCAGCAAATGCAACAACGGCCGCTACTGCAGCAACAGCAAGTAGCTGCCTTGCAGCAGCAACAACAGAAACAACAACAGCAGCAGCAGCAACAACAGCAAGGAATTCAGGGTCAGGGGGCTCCAAACATGACCAACATGAATCCACAGTTCAGAGAACTGGTCATGAGAAGGCAACAGCAACTCCAGTTTCAGCAGCAGCAGCAACAACAACAACAACAACAGCAGCAACAACAGCAGCAGCAGCAACAAATGAGTAATCACGCAGCATTCCAACAGCAGCAAGGTTATGTGGGTCAGCAGGGTAACATGCAAGTCCCGCCAGGAGGTCAACCACTACAAGGTGTGCAACCTGGCCAGCAGCAGAGTTTTCCAGGTAACCCTGCGCAACAGCAAGCTGCAGCTGTCTTGCAACAGAGGCTTGCACAGCAACACCATCTACAGATGCAACAGCAGCAGAAGGCAGCATCACAAGGTCCTGATATGGGGCACGGAGGAGGTCCGCAGCCCACACAAGGAGGTCCCAGTCTACAGACATCACAGACATTATTACAACAGGCTTTGCATCAGCGTCTGCTTCAACAGCAGCAACATCTCAGTGGCACCTCACCGGCACAGCAGAACAACCCCATGAGCCCACAGCAGCAGCATCAGATGTCTCAGTCACCCCACTTGCAGGGCCAACAGCTCCCATCCTCCCTCAGCAACCAAGTCTGTTCGCCTCAGCCCTCCCCACGACCCCAGTCCCAACCACCTCACTCAAGTCCGTCCCCGCGCCTGCAACCACAGCCCTCGCCCCACCACATCTCACCTCAGACCCAAACGGGTTCTCCGCATCCCAACCACCTTCAGCAGCATCACTCAGGCATGGCTCCACCTCCTCCACCTCCCCAACAGCCACAGCACAACTCTAAGGACCCAAGTGGATTTGGTGCAGATCAGAACGCCATGCTTTCTCAGCTCAGTGGCTTGGCAGGACTCCACGGACCTGGAGCTAATGATATGCTGCCCCCTAGTGGCCAGGATCTTGGAATTAACATGAAAACCCTTTAGACATCATATAGTTATCACAAAATTTGCAAAGCCCCACCAGAGACAGTGTTAGCTTTTTTATACTATAAGGAAGAACTTAGTGTTTTTCATCATAAATGCTTTAAAATGGACCAGCCTAGAGAAATAGCATATAAGCATGGGGGGGATTGCTTTTTGTTTTTTTTTTTTTGCCAGTTGTGTACAAAGAGAGGATAGTTTCTCAGCCTCAGAGAACAAACCACAAGTAATATTTTTTATGTCAGGTCCAGGGGAGAACTTTTCCTTTTTCAAGAAATATTTTTTAAGATTTTAAAAGTGGTATAAAATTAAAGCGCAAATGATTAAGGACTTTTTTATATATTGTTTCACCATGTACCAGTCTCTGTTATTTGTATTCACAGAGTGATATGGAACATTTCAAACATTGTGATGCATATATTATTAGAATTATCTGAACATCATGCATATCTTCCTTGTAAATTTTGAGTTTTGCATTTTATTTATTCTAGCTTTCATTTTGTTGTCATGATGAATTTTGTTCATGTGTGTTCCCAGAGACTGCTACAATTCACATAGAATATATTTTTGTTAATACCTATTAAAATGAGGAGCTATTCCATTACTGAAGCTGGAAATTTAGGTTATTGAGTATAATATAAATTACAGTGTTGGGGGATCAGGTTTTGGTGTGCGCTCCACTGCCCATTGGAAATTCCATTGGACATCACTTCTTTTGCAACAAGACAACTTTGCAGATGCACACACACCCACCCTCAGAATGTTTGTGCACTCTTTATAAGATGGATAGTGGAGATGTCTGTACTGGTTGGATGTGTGTGTATATACGTGTGTGTGTGTGTGTATATACGTGTGTGTGTGTTGGATGTGGTGCTAGAGTTCATCTGCTCGTGCTCAAAATCATGTTGGGCAGTGTTTCACATATGAACTGTATGGCGCAGTGAAATGGAGAAGAGGAGAGCCACTGATTTCACAGTTTTCGTCCTTCATTACCACTGATTTTCCTTCACTTCCAGAACTTTCTTTGCTCTGAACTTTGGGAGTTTTATTTGAATATTTTGTACTGTACAAAGGAAACACAAACTGTGGACTTCATACTTTTTTCTTTTTTAATAAAATGAAGTGATACATTTATTGGTCATTTATTTTTGAGGATCATTTGAAGATTGCTTTTTTTTAACCATTTGCCTCTCTGCTTTAATCTCCCGTTTGGCAGAAAGGCAGTGCTCTTGGATTTGGGTTTGTTTGGTTAAATGTGTTAAGGGCTGTTAAGCTGGTCATAGTTGACTCATCAGCCGGCTGTCATTGCCAGTTGACATGTAGACTGATGCTGAAGAAACTATTGCTCCTGTTGGTGAAGGTGTGGCTTTCCCGAAGTATTTAAGAATCAGCATTAGGGTCAGCAAATATGACTTGGTACTGAAAGCTTATTATGCTTCATAATTTTTGACTAGTAGTTAAGAACATTTAACCTGGTCTGATTGACTAGAGAACATCATGAGATATTCCTCCTGGGTTTATTTTGCGACAATGACTGGCCGACGGCACTTTCACTGTGTAATTTGAGTATTCCAGAGTGTGTAATAAGGATTATCACACTGCTCTCTGGAAGACTTCATTAAATACATTTTAAGTAATCTGCCTCACAGTAAAAAAGGACTAAAAACAGCTAAATGTCTCAGAATTGTGACCGTTCCTTGTAATTGCAAATTCATAACTCACAGTGTGACTTTGTCTCAGAGTGAATCTCGCTCTTGCAAATGTTTTCATATGTGACTTTATATCTTGCTATTGTAACGTCTCTCTCAATTGCAACTTGTAAATATGACTTAATATTTCAGTTTTAACTAACTCACTATATGGTTATTTCAATGCAACTGTCTTGCAGTTGGAACCTTTACAGTCACAATTGCAGGGTATTAAGTTATAATTGCGAAATCACTAGATTTCACTACATATTTTACTCTGAGGCACAAATTGACTTGCACACAAAAAAAGTATTACTCCAAAATGACTTAAAATCACAACTTTATTTGTACATTTATTTGCTGTAAATACAAGCAAAAGAAAGTGTAGTTGTCACGTGAGAGCAACAACAGAGCTTACAAGCCATGTTCAACTAGCACTATGACCAAAACATGTAGTTTAGGCTCAGCTTTGATTTCTGCCATGCTAAAAGCACACCTAAAGCACATGTGTTCAGATGAACAGGATCTACCCCTACAAAAGCATCCACTGTAACAGTTGTGAATGTAAACCAAAACTGTCTCTTTAAAAATGCACAAAGGCATCCAAACAGTGAAGACAGCTCAGGTGGAGATATGGAGACAAAGCCAGGTGGCCTTTCATTTTCCCACCTGGTTGTTTACAGGACAAAAGAGGTGATGTAACAGTGTTTTGTCTTCAAGTCGGAACTGAAAAACAGTTTCCTCTCATTATGTCATGTCAATGACTGCTGCTGATGGAAAGGTAGTGGTACAGATACAAAGATTTGCTTTACATGCTTAAAGTCTTTGCATACAGCATCACTGAGTATAATCAGAAATGTTGTCCTTCAAAGGTTATTTTACCACAATGACACAAGGATAAACTCGTCTTAACCTTGTTTAGACAATATCTGCTTCACTACTAAAAACTGTATTATTCACTTGTTCCTGACTAATTGTACATAAATCTATTGTATGTTCTTGGGTTCCTTTGTCAACTTATATCTCAAGCTCATCGCCACCAAAAAAGCCTTCTGCACTCATGGCCTCTTTAAAGGTGACGGTCAAGGAATTTATCGTCACCTGAGTCACAGTGACTTTCCCAGGATGCACTGTGGTGGTGGAGGGAGTCTGTGATTGGTCAGTTGGGACCTGTAATAACGTGTGTTCTGCTGTAATATCACCATCCATTTCTTCCTTTTCTTTGGCCTCTGAACGGTCTACCTCTTCCTGTCTACATTTAGTGCTTGAATGTACCTCGATAACCGAAGGTCTGTTCTGTACTTTGTCAAGCACACCTTGCTTGGCTCCTGACTCTGTGCTGTTGTGAAGTGAATGGTCAGTGTTTGTTGTGTCATGTGATACCCGTATGGAGTCCTCACCTCCTGTAGTGTTTGTAACTGGCTCGTTCTCTTGTGTGTTAGAGATTGGACTGGTTTCTGTTGCTCCTAAAACTTGACTTGAATCCTCGCTTGGCTTCTCAGCATGGTCATAAATGGAAGAGCAGTTCTCAGTTTCCTTGATGATGATAACAGCTTCATGTTCTGCCGAAGAGCTGTACCCGTCCATTGTCTCTTGACCTGACAGAAAAAGACAGAAACCTGTTGTGTTTTGCAGAGGACAGAGTATCTTACAAGTTTTGAATGGCATTACATTGTCATTTTGGGGGCAATTTGGAGTGATTCAGAAATATCTGGCAAGATTTTTCCAAATGGCCCTCATGACCCCTGAATATAAGGTCATTGCAGAGTATCTTAGCATACAGTTATCATATTGATGCCACACAACACCTACTACTTGGAATGTCCTGGTGCACTTCTGTTGTTTTATCTTCGTTTTCAAGCATCATAATCACTTTTTTCTTCTGCTCATCTTCATCGTCTCCATCCCATTCTTTCTCTGAGTCTTTTGCAGGAGGTGAATGCTGGGATAGTTTGATGTCACTCATGAGCTTGGACCTGCACTGCCTGTTCTTGTATTTCTCTATGGGACGGTAGTGCCGCCCATTCTGATCAATTTCCGTCCCCATGGAGCGGGTGAGTGACAGGCGGATTCTCGGGATAGGTTTATCTGGAACCTTGTGTTTACTTCGTAGGTCCATTGGGTAGATGCTCTGTTAGAAAGTTGAGATTATGCAGTGTTTATCAGATGTTGCAAATAATCGTTAGACTAGATTGTTCTTTCTGAAATACTGCAGTTTCTTCACAACTGCTGCCATACATTATCTTGCAATCTAGATGCCTCCTTTGGTGCACTTACAGAAAACTATTTTGAACCATGTCCGAAAGAAAAAGTCAAGTATAGTCCCCTTTGGATCCTGTGCCAAATTTGGACAATGAATCTAAGTTCAGATCCTGGGACACTTTAGTACATCAGATCACTTTTATTATGTGTATCAGATTGTTGGATATATGATATATGAATCGATATAAAACCTTTGGTACTTGTTGTTACAGAAGCTGCATAGAAATGACAACAGTTGGATGAGGCTTCAAATATTGTTTTAGGGGAAATAACAGATCAGAATTACTTAAATTACATAAGAACTGCTACTGGACATCAAAATAGTAAAGAGATAACTCATACCCGCAGAATGACTCGACGAGGTCTCAAGCCTTTCCTCTTATAAGCCAGAGCTCTTTCCTTCTCCTCTCTGTTAGAAAGAGAGAGATATGCAAAGGAATGGGGAGATGGCAAGGAAAGAACATCCCGTTGCCTCCAGCATATTCATCTCCTCATCAGAGTGCGACTTACTTTTCTTCATAGGCGAGGACAAGACGAGGGTCCAGTATATTGTCCTCTGGTTCCCAAGTGCTGTACCTGACAGTCACACAGACAGTCCCAAACAGATCAATGGAGTAACACATGGCGAAAAGAGTCATTTTCATCTTATAATGATCTTCAAATATCAGGGCTACTATTTGTTTGAAAACCAATAAACTGCAATGTCAGTGTATTCATTATTATTTTAACAGAGCATAACAGTGTCTTCTCTTGTGATGAAAAGAAAGGAATAATATGATACTGTTTTATCCGGTATCTATTTTTCTCATGTTATCTTTATTGGGGGCTGGGGAAATGTGACTTTGACATGTTTTTGACAGATTCACCCACATATTGTGTCGTAGTTGTAGGTTGTATTTTTTCTTTAATAAAACGACTGTATGCTTTTCCAGTCTTATATGAGAACTTACTTAGGTGCCCACCCTTGCCACTTTAGCAGATATTCCACATTTCCCTGAAATGAGAAAGAGAAAGAAATAAGAAGGCTGAGGGGGGATATGCGTCACAATTCTGTAATTAACCAATCCTTGACACAAACATGCCACAGATTTTGAAAAGGCATGCCTTTCACTTTAAGATGTCAACACGCAGTAGTCTCTCGACGTGAAAGATTATGGAGGATGAGAGCGGGCGCTGCGCTCGAGAATTTTACGGTGCGTGATGTCATAGAGGGGCGAGCACGTGAGTTACATTTTTTTTAAAAATCCAAAAAACATTGAGTTTCAAGAACATTCATGGGATGGAAATAGGTGGGGCAATGGAAATGCGTAAACAACTCATTTTGTGCAACGTGAAGCTGCGAAGGTCTTTCCTCCCCTCACGCTCGAGCGTTCGAAATGAAACCCGCGTGCACATGCAGCGTTAGTCATCATAATCACTGGCTATTACTGTGCATTACACTATCTGGCTGTATACCACACACAAAATAATAAATAAATTAACACCTACCGATGAGATGGGCTACTTCTTGCGTTCTCTATTAATAAACATGACCTATTTTATTTATCTCTATGCAAACATCTTTAATCTTGTTTATTCTGTCGTTGGTCTAAACTAGTCCGATTATTTTTGACAAATACGCGGATGTTCCACACATCACCCCTTGGCCCATGCGCGCCTACAAATAAACTGCGTAGCCGCTAAAACGCGGATATTTTCCCAGCGCGACGCGCCTCAGAAGCAATGATGTTGACATGCGCGCTGTTCTCACACGCCCCCCTCCATCTATAGAGCTTGCAATTCAAGCGCGAGCCTTGCTAGAATTCACCAACTTTACACAATAACATACAAGTTGTCGCAGTATTTTGCACACGAAAAGTCATGCGACGAAAAAGTTCCGAAATGTTACACAAGCTTAGGTGTTATTCACTCATGAGTGATTCCTGCACTGGCAACAGAAGAAAACTGTGCAGACTTTTGTGGTATTAATGCCTTCAAAGGAAAGTAAAAAACACGTGCAGGATACAATGCTTTAAAAAACTGACCGATGTGCATTTTTATACGCACCAGCAAAGTCCTTACCTTTCTTATCCTCTTTTTCGTGATTGACTCCACAGCAAACACTTGCTCTCCTATTGATGACAGCTCCATGTTCATGAGATCATCCAGTGCAGCAAACAGTTTCTAATCTCTCCCCGTATTTCTCTTCAGGTGATGAAATATCAGTTAACTATACTGCGCACACTCTTGGAGTGCTCTTTTCTTTTTTAGGAATTAAGCCCTCTGGTACTCTTGGTGCAGCCTCAGGTCTGCTGCTGTTGCAGCTCTTTCTGAGTTTTAAAATCTGCGACACATGTACGTACTGGCTTGGCTTGGCGCGTGCACGCTCTACGCGCTCGCGCCCACCCACTTCTCCGTCTATGGCAAGGCGTGTTAACATTTATTCTTTTAACGATTAGACTATCTATTATGTTTAGATTTTGCTTTTTTATTTACTAGGCATTCTAATGTCGGTATACTTTTTTAGGGTCACTGGTTAGTACATTTTCATTTGTTAACAGTACGTTAATCTAGTTACTGACCACAGTTGTTATTAGATGGATACTATGGTTCTTTATTGATTTATTTGTTTTTTTTAACTAGTCAGATGTAATGTGTATACTTGAGCAAACTCTATAGGTTCATTTAAAATTTACTACAAAAACTGAAAATGTTAGTAGTAAAAATGTTATAAAAAAAAATCAACTATGAGCTATTCTTTTTTTCTTTGGTGAAAAATTTTTCAACTTCAAATAGTTGGATGTGCCAGAACTTTCTTCAGTTAAACAAGAAAAAAACTGAAGTCATTGCATTTAGAAACAAAGATGAAGTTTTCAAGGTGAATGCATACCTTGACTCTAGGGGTCAAACAACTAAAAATCAAGTCAGGAATCTTGGTGTGATTCTGGAGACAGACCTTAGTTTCAGTAGTCATGTCAAAGCAGTAACTAAATCAGCATACTATCATCTAAAAAACATTGCAAGAATTAGATGTTTTGTTTCCAGCCAAGACTTGGAGAAACTTGTTCATGCCTTTATCACCAGCAGGGTGGACTATTGTAATGGGCTCCTCACCGGCCTTCACAAGAAGACCATTAGACAGCTGCAGCTCATCCAGAACGCTGCTGCCAGGATTCTGACTAGAACCAGAACATCTGAGCATATCACACCAGTCCTCAGGTCCTTACACTGGCTTCCAGTTACATTTAGGATTGATTTTAAAATATTTCTACTCGTATATAAGTCACTCAATGACCTAGGATCTAAATATATTGCAGATATATTCACTGAATATAAACCTAACAGAGCACTCAGATCATTAGGATTGAGTCAGTTAGAAATACCAAGGGCTCACACAAAACAAGGGGAGTCCGCCTTTAGTTACTTTAGAGATCAGATGTGCTAAAACACTAGTCACATTTAAATCTAGACTTCAAACTCATCTGTTTAGCTGTGCATTTATTGAATGAGCACCGTACAGTGTCTGAACTGATTGCACTGTATTTTCACTGTTTTTTATGTAAAATCATTTTCTGTTTCAAACTGTTTTAAAATTCATTTTAAATAAACAAATTTGTAAAATAATTTTCAAAGTTTTAAAATTGCTTGTTTTATTTTTATTCTTCTTCTTCATGATTATTTTACTTTCTTTTACGTAAAGCACTTTGATTTACCATTGTGTACGAAATGTGCTATATAAATAAACTTGCCTTTAAGGTAAAACGATACGTCCCGTATCAAAACAATAATGGACGCGAGTTGTCCTGTATTTACAAAAGCCAACACATATTTGAATAAACAAATAAGCATTTTGGACTGTTTATAATATTATTAGCAATTATAATTAAATACATTTAATAAGGAGTAGGCTATCAGAGAAGCTCATAAAGATGGAGTCTTCAGAACACGCGCCGTTAAAGCTTTTTCACACGAACGTACATGAGGTGAAAATGCTCACTTCTGCCCTCTGAACACAAGACTCTCCAGATGTAGGAGTGAATGGGAAAGTTATCAACGTATCTGTCCAGTAACTAATAATGAACACACAGTTTGCAGAGAGGCATTTCAGTTGTTCACGGTGGATTTAAAGTGGACTTAAAGGGACAGTTCACCCAAAAATACAAACTTTGGCATTATTTACACCCACAAGTTGTTCTAAAATAAACCTGTAATAATTTCTTTCTTCTGTCAAACAAAAAAAGAAGATACTTTAAATAATGTTGGTAACCAAACAGTTTCTGGTCCCCAATGACTTTTTTTTTTTTTTACCTTACTATGAAAGTTACAACCATAAGCTGTTTAGTTGAGACACATGCTTCAAACTATCTTCTTTTGTGTTCAACAGAAGAAAAAACTTTATGCAGGTTTAGAACAACCTGGGTAAATTATTTTATTTTAGTCTGAACCATACCATTAAAGTGACAGACACATCAGTGCTTCTAAAGGTATAGACCTATTGTTTTATTAACATTAATAATCTGTTAATATTATATTCCATACATTATCAGAGCTTGGTAGACATAATTATTATATTTTAATACATGATTAGACAGATAAATGAATATAGTATAATTAATGTTACCTAGTTATGTTTTGAAGTTATAGTAGTTAAAATTGATAAAAATTTAAATAAAGCTTTTAATTTTTTTTTTAAAGTACTTAATTGCTTATGTAAGGATATGTAAATGTAAGGATTTTAAGATTCTCAAGTCAGTAATCTAATTAATTAATAAGGTGGAAAAAAGTAGATAAAAAATCGTTCTGAAGAATCGGATCGTGACTCCCAGAATCGGAATCGGATTGTGAGGTGACTTAAGTTTCCCACCGTTAATTTAAACATTTATAAATTACTTCAAATTTGTTTAACAAACATTTTAGAAGTAAAAATAAAACAATCAAGTGCAATTCAAGTACAGTCGTGGCCAAAAGTTTTGAGAATTACATAAATATTAGTTTTCAAAAAGTTTGCTGCTAAACTGCTTTTAGATCTTTGTTTCAGTTGTTTCTGTGATGTACCGAAATATAATTACAAGCACTTCATACGTTTCAAAGGCTTTTAACGACAATTACATGACATTTATGCGAAGAGTCAGTATTTGCAGTGTTGGCCCTTCTTTTTCAGAACCTCTGTAATTCGACTGGGCTTGCTCTCAATCAACTTCTGGTCCAAATCCTGACTGATAGCAACCCATTCTTTCATAATCACATCTTGGAGTTTGTCAGAATTAGTGGGTTTTTGTTTGTCCACCCGCCTCTTGAGGATTGACCACAAGTTCTCAATGGGATTAAGATCTGGGGAGTTTCCAGGCCATGGACCCAAAATTTTAACATTCTGGTCCCCGAGCCACTTAGTTATCACTTTTGCCTTATGGCACGGTGCTCCATCGTGCTGGAAAATGCATTGTTCTTCACCAAACTGTTGTTGCATTGTTGGAAGAAGTTGCTGTTGGAGGGTGTTTTGGTACCATTCTTTATTCATGGCTGTGTTTTTGGGCAGAATTGTGAGTGAACCCACTCCCTTGGATGAGAAGCAACCCCACACATGAATGGTGTCAGGATGCTTTACTGTTGGCATGACACAGGACTGATGGTAGCGCTCACCTTTTCTTCTCCGGACAAGCCTTTTTCCAGATGCCCCAAACAATCGGAAAGGGGCTTCAGCGGAGAATATGACTTTGCCCCAGTCCTCAGCAGTCCATTCACTATACTTTCTGCAGAAGATCAATCTGTCCCTGATGGTTTTTCTTGGAGAGAAGTGGCTTCTTTGCTGCCCTTCTTGACACCAGGCCATCTTCCAAAAGTCTTCCCCTCACTGTGCGTACAGATGCGCTCACACCTGCCTGCTGCCATTCCTGAGCAAGCTCTGCACTGGTGGCACTCCGATCCCGCAACTGAATCCTCTTTAGGAGACGATCCTGGCGCTTGCTGGACTTTCTTGGACGACCCTGAAGCCTTCTTTACAAGAATTGAACCTCTTTCCTTGAAGTTCTTGATGATCCTATAAATTGTTGATTTAGGTGCAATCTTAGTAGCCACAATATCCTTGCCTGTGAAGCCATTTTTATGCAACGCAATGATGGCTGCACGCGTTTCTTTGCAGGTCACCATGGTTAACAATGGAAGAACAATGATTTCAAGCATCACCCTCCTTTTAACATGTCAAGTCTGCCATTCTAACCCAATCAGCCTGACATAATGATCTCCAGCCTTGTGCTCGTCAACATTCTCACCTGAGTTAACAAGACGATTACTGAAATGATCTCAGCAGGTCCTTTAATGACAGCCATGAAATGCAGTGGAAAGGTTTTTTTTGGGATTAAGTAAATTTTCATGGCAAAGAAGGACTATGCAATTCATCTGATCACTCTTCATAACATTCTGGAGTATATGCAAATTGCTATTATAAAAACTTAAGCAGCAATTTTTCCAATTTCCAATATTTATGTAATTCTCAAAACTTTTGGCCACGACTGTACATTCAAACAGCCTCTGTTATCCCATTTCCACAATAACTATGTTGGAGCTCTCATGTGTGAAGTCCAGACCATCGCCCTGCTTTTAACTCCCTGCTGAAAAATCTCCATTACTTAAACAAACAGTGCAAGGCTATGAGAAAATATTTTAACATCCAAAGTAGTTACATTCATTATCTTTAGGAATAAATCAATTTACTTTATTTAAGACATCATACTTTTCCATTTAATGTAGATGTGAGTTTAACTGCAGGGAAGCAACTGTTTTAATTGTGGCCAACTTACACAAAGTTTTTGTTAAAGATGTAGGGCTAACGCAGTGAGTATTAGTAGGCTGCCTATGGATTCTGACAGAGACTTCCGTCAAAAACGACAAATAATAGATATTATTGCAATCAAAAAATAGGTAGCATAGATAGGTTACTAGTTAGTTAAAAAAAATGTTAAAATGGCATGCCAAACCCCGTCCCTTTAGCAATGCACCGAGCACGAGTCACCACGAGAGTCCGCACGCGCTGAGGAAGGAGTGCAACTGTTTTTGCCAAGAAATGGAAATGAAAGACGGGAAAAGGTGGTCTCTCTCTGAGCGATCAAGACGTGATGAGTCACTTTTGAGATCCAGGAGAATATCGGGTCATTGCCGAGGCTGATGTAAAGCCCTGTTTATACGTGCACCTAGAACAAAGAAAGTTCTTAAATAGTGTTTTCCGAGAAATGCGCAGAATAACACTCATAATTAGTTCTTCCCAGAATCCGCGCCAACAGAATTCCATGAAAGTTCCGCAGATTTACAGAGAATTCCAGTGCCCCTCATTTACAGTTCCACACACCTCCTCCCTCGCGTGTTGTGATCACTGTGTTTTGGTTTTTCGATGTATTTAGCTCATTTAAATCATGTCGAATGAATTCTGCTGATTTGACCCACAAACTCAAAAAATATGAGAAGGTGTAATTAATGCACAAAGACAATGAAGGAAGGATAAAAAAAAAGTCAGTATAGGTTACAATTGATGATCCATAGCTTACAGCTGTATAAAGGCAAACAGATAAACCCAGAATTGTGTGTTGCGTTCACTGGGTTTAATTTCTTGCATGTAGCCTATATTGTGAATTATCAATCAATAAATAATTAATAATACGGCTATTAATCTAGTCCTCCGATATCATCTTTTAATATAGCTACAAAGCCATGTTTTTCACGTTCAAACGATTTTACTTTAAAATTAACCAGTCTCATTATAGGATTGTCCAACCTATAAATGTAAATACAATCAGATGCATCTCAGACAGATTTAGATAGAAACCGATTTTTTTTTTGTTTGTTTTTTTTTTGAGAAAAGAGGGAATATTTTCATTGTTTTTGGGAAAGTCAAAGTAATGAACAAGTACTTTCAGTTCGTTCAAAGTTATCTGTTCTTTAGTAATGTTCTCAAAATTTTAGCACAAAACATTTCTATAGCTACATCATCCATGCATGGAAAGTTTTTCCGAATCAACTTAGATGGATGTTCGTTCAACATTTTTTTTACCCTGAATAAAACTTTCCCACAACTTTTGCAAAATGATAAAATGTTATGTTCGCATTAAAAAAGAAAAAGCTTTATGGGAATGTTAACAAAACGTTCTTTGTAGACATTATTTTTGGATAGGCATATTTTCTTTATTAAAAGAAATCTTTATGAAAACCTTCTAAACAAACATATATTTTATTCTGAGTTCAGAGGAATTGTCTCTTCTCTGATCTCAACAGTCAAAGCTGATCTAAAAAATATATAAATTGTAGCAGAATATTTTCCAGGCTATACAAAACAATAAAATAAATACAGTAAGGAAGGATTACATGTCATCCGGTTGTTTTGGATTTTATAAGGTGAAATTTATTATTTATTTGACGAGGGTAATGTGGTTACAATGTAGTAACCGTGACGTAAGCGCGTTCACACTCGGTAGATGGCCAGAGCCTATTAATCGTGGTTAGGCAGCTTTGCTTTATTTTTTGCTCAGACCCTCCTAATGCCATCGATTCTCAAAAAGTCAAATATACAAAAACTGTTTTAGAAATTTCAAACCTGAGATTTCAGACTGTGGTAATCATTTGCGAATCGTAAGGCCGTTTAACTGCAGGAATTCGCCGCAGACAGGCTCACGTTAGTCGGCCGCTTCACAAACATGGATCAGCGCGACTCGACGTTTGGAGTGCAGCTCTTCATTTATGATCTGTCGAGGGGAATGGCACGACAGCTCAGCCCGATAATGTTAGGTGAGTGATAAAAACAGTGTATCTTCACCGTTATATTGGCGAGGGCCGCGAAGTTTCCAATCCTACCATGAAGAAGGTTTAGCTCATATATATTCCATCGTGCTGTCGTTGCCTGGTAACCCTCCAATGAGAAACCGGGCTACTGAATTTTAAATGAAGTAATTCTAACGATTGGCTTAGTTCTTAGATTATAAATAATATAATTATAACGTTTTGTCGTTACTTTCCAATGGCAAATGCTTTGCTTATGAATATTTAATAGGAGCCATCACTACTGGGAACTATACATTTGACTGTTGTAAATTCACCGATATAAAGTTGGTTCGACATTTGATGTTGGATATTAGACAGATATTCAGCCGCGAAAATGTCAATAAAATGAGTATAACTATAAAAAGTATCGCAGTTCATTTGTTTTAATCCTCCTAAAGGCTTTAGAACCGGCCAACTAGGGACCGTCTACAAAGTACATGAAAATGATAAAACGATTAATATTTCCCCATCGAAATGTATTTTTTTTTAATTGTTTTTTTTACAATTAACAAAACAAGAGCAATTTGGACACCAAGGTCCAAAGATATAAAGATATAAAGACAAACACTTATAATGCTCACTTGAATTAAATTAAGAAATATTGTAAACAAGGTATGTGATAGTGATTATTATTAAATAATATATTCATAAAAGAAAAACAATATAAAAAAAATTTTCATTCCATAATCCAGTGGTTATGCAGTAGGCTGATTCCAGGTCCTTGTGAAAACATTTTAATGTTTAATTACAATTAAAACTAATAAGTAAATCCATTTAAAATAAATATCCTCTTCTGTATCAACCTCACAGAGTGTGTCTTTTTACTGTTTTCATAAGAACATTTTATATTTGTTTTAGTCACAGAACTATAACATAAAACTATTGAAATGCTATTGAAATCCAACAATTAAGACAACGCTGGCAAAGAGTGTTGTTACGAAATTGTTTTAACTTGAATTTGAAAATCTAAATTGTAGTAGATTTTATAACAGTTTTATTACACAACTTTAATGGGTGTGTCTTGTTACAGATTAGATAAACATTTTAAGGGTGGTTTTAGCCATAATTTAGTTCAAAATAAATAAAATCCTCTATCTCAGCTTCAAAGGCTGTGTCTTGTTACAGATTTCTTTAAGAACATTTTTACTGTTTTCATTGTCAAGAGTTTTGCAGAGATGATGCTACTGACTTTTGAAAATAGACTGCGAAGCTTTTCGTAGAGTCTCCAGTATTACTGCTACCAAGAGGAGGATACTGCAGTTGTTTTGACTGAGTTTGACATTCAAACTATTTGAATAAAGTCATTTAAAATGCATAATTTTTTTCATCTCAACTTCAAAAGGTGTGGGATAAAAGAGCATTTCCATGACGGTTTTACTCTTAATTTGTAATTCAGGATACATGCTATTAAATTAAATTTAAATCTGTTAAGGAATTAATTTAAAATGCATGCCATTTTCTTTCTCAAATCCGAAGGGTGTCGTATTACTGGTTCATAGAAGAACATTTTGATGGTGGTTTTAGCCACAGAACTATAATAAACACATACTATTGAAAATTAAAACAATCCGTAATATAGTTTAAGATAAATGCAATCTTCTATGAAAATGATTTTGATAGTTGTTCATGAGTCCCTTATTTTTCCTGAGCAGTTAAACTGTCCTCTATTCTTCATAAAAACTCTCCAGGTCTCACAAACTGTTTGGATAAATTGTACTAATTCGACATATAGGTTTCTTCTGATGCTTATGTCATAATTCAGTTATTATTTTGTCTTGTGGACTATATGTAAACATCTTTGATGCAAAATATCTTACTAAGGACAGCACTAAAAAGAAAATGCATTTTGTGTAATACCTCTTATTTTTGCAAAATAATCATCATTTTGGTCACAACTATATCTTCATAGAACTATAAGTCAGAATAAACCCCAGTAGTGGGTCAAATGTACCCTTTCTACATTTTTGTGCTATGATGACAGCTAGAAAATGTTTATATTTATTTATCTTTTTACTGTTATTTAGAACCACATTTCTAAATGTTACTATCCAAAACAAACCATTTAAATAAATAATAATAATAAAAGAAATATGAACTAAAAAATATATATTTTTATACATTTAAAGTCCAACTGAAATCAAAATTGACATCACAGCACTGGAGAAAAGTCTTTTGCAACTTCCGGTTCATGCAGACTTTAACAAGACTGACTTTTTAAATTCTGTTACGTTTTTTTTAAGATGGATCGAATACAGTTGTTTCCTGTTGAATTATTTGTTGTATTCACATGACATTTCAATGACTGAACATGATTTTAACTATTTAAATACCTTCTGTAATGTGATTTTTTTTATAAATAATGATGTTCATTGAATAATATAATTTCCTGTTTGAATATATTTTCTGTATTATATGAAATTAAATTTAGGACTGTCCTTAATATTTTACTCAAAAGAACAGTAACTTTTGTTAAAAAAAAAAAAAAAACTAGAATAATATACGGCCTCTTTTAAGATTGCAAGACTACTTTTTAGGTGTTGGTGGTGGTAATGCATAATGGAATTAGAAATTTCATGCTGATTTATGTGTGTGTGTGTGTATGTGTATTTATAGATCTATACATTGCAATTTGTATTGTTCCATACTTTTATACTTAAAAAAATTAATGTACTATATGTAAATAAACTAGTATACAATATTTATGGGCTGTTTTTTCTCTTTTTGGATTAGCATTTCATATATACAGTGGTGGCCAAAATGATTTGAACACATTTTCACCAACACATTTTTGAAACATTTTCACCAGCTAAAAATGGTTTTAAGTCAGTTTTCTATCTTTTGCTGTAGAGTGTCAGTAAATATCAGTTTACATGTCCAAACATTTATTTTGCCATTAATTGATAATAATCTAGTGAGATTTTTGTCTGACAACAGCCAGTGCTCCACACAGAGGTCTGATCTGATCATCATCTAGTCCGAGATGACATACAAATTGAGAGAGAATAAATCCAGAAGAACTGAAGAACGAGATGCTTCAAGAAAACTACTATTTAATGCAATAGCATGTGTCATGAATTACATATGTGTCTCGGTGTGGTGTACCACATAGGGGTAATCCACTTATATACATCGATGAGACCGGACAACCAAACTAGGGGTGCACCGATCGAGATTGGCCGATCATTAATGCGCATCTTGCCAGTAAAGCCGGTTATCTAATCAGCGGTAAATTCCATCAGGTGCGTGATTTCACATAGAGCCGCTGTTACTACACAGAGCCGTTGTTAACTGTCTAGTTGCGCAAATAAACGCTGATGATGAACGTGGATTTGCGCAGCTAGTCAGTTAACAATGGCTCTGTGAAGTACCAGCTGCTCTATGTGAAATCACGCACCTGATGGAATTTAACGCTGATTACAGAACCGGCTTTACTGATGAGATGCGCATAACGATCGCCGATCTCGATCGGTGCACCCCTAATCCAAACACTAAACAGAATGCAACTCATAAGGGGAATGTTAATGAGGGTAATTGACACGAAACACCTGAACATGATGACACAATCAAGGGGAGACAGAAACTAGGTCAAAGAATATGAGGGATGGAAATGAAAACAAACACTAAAGTCCAGTGTAAGTGTGACAATAAGAATGTACAACCTGAATTTAAATGTCCATTTATAAACCAGTAACAAGACACACCCTTTGAAGCTGACATTGAATACTGTATGTTCTAAAAATGAATGAGTTAACAGATTCAAATTAAATTCAAGTAAACTTGAAACTTAAAGTAAACTACACTAATTTGTAATTCTTTGCCATCTTTTTCTCAATTGTTCCATTTCAATAACTTTTGTTTATGAACCAGTTATAAGTAATAATACATTTATAAAATATTTTTATACATTTCACAATTGAAGCTTTTAGATGGAATAACTGTAATTTTTGCTCTTCGTTTTGCACTTTGCAGACGGTCCCTATCCTGCACTTTTACATTATAAGGTCTATCAGTTACAATACCTTAAGGCAGACAAAACAAATAAAACACATTGTGTGTTCTCTTCTACAATTGAAAACAATTAGAGCACAGTATGTTTCCTGTCATTGTGCTAAATCATTAAAGAACTATTGAAGATTTCTGCGGCTGAATCTCTGACAAATGTCAAACGCCAAATCAACTTTATATCGGTTAAATTCACGTCCGGTTGCAGCTGATCGGCGAAAACACTTTTATCAACAAAATCTGTTATTCACATAACCGTAACATCTATATTAATAAAGACCTGTTTATCTGGTTCTCACAGTTATTTAAAATCAATTATGACTATGAAGGTTCATTAAATTTAACATAATGCAACTATTTGAGTGGTTCAAACCGTAACAGTCCTAATACTCTATCCTAAGAATAAACATGATACAATTATTTATAATTTATGAGGAACATATATAATACCTATAATACAACCCGAATTCCGGAAAAGTTGGGACGTTTTTTAAATTTTAATAAAATGAAAACTAAAAGACTTTCAAATCACATGAGCCAATATTTTATTCACAATAGAACATAGATAACATAGCAAATGTTTAAACTGAGAAAGTTTACAATTTTATGCACAAAATGAGCTCATTTCAATTTTGATTTCTGCTACAGGTCTCAAAATAGTTGGGACGGGGCATGTTTACCATGGTGTAGCATCTCCTTTTCTTTTCAAAACAGTTTGAAGACGTCTGGGCATTGAGGCTATGAGTTGCTGGAGTTTTGCTGTTGGAATTTGGTCCCATTCTTGCCTTATATAGATTTCCAGCTGCTGAAGAGTTCGTGGTCGTCTTTGACGTATTTTTCGTTTAATGATGCGCCAAATGTTCTCTATAGGTGAAAGATCTGGACTGCAGGCAGGCCAGGTTAGCACCCGGACTCTTCTACGACGAAGCCATGCTGTTGTTATAGCTGCAGTATGTGGTTTTGCATTGTCCTGCTGAAATAAACAAGGCCTTCCCTGAAATAGACGTTGTTTGGAGGGAAGCATATGTTGCTCTAAAAGCTTTATATACCTTTCAGCATTCACAGAGCCTTCCAAAACATGCAAGCTGCCCATACCGTATGCACTTATGCACCCCCATACCATCAGAGATGCTGGCTTTTGAACTGAACGCTGATAACATGCTGGAAGGTCTCCCTCCTCTTTAGCCCGGAGGACACGGCGTCCGTGATTTCCAACAAGAATGTCAAATTTGGACTCGTCTGACCATAAAACACTATTCCACTTTGAAATAGTCCATTTTAAATGAGCCTTGGCCCACAGGACACGACGGCGCTTCTGGACCATGTTCACATATGGCTTCCTTTTTGCATGATAGAGCTTTAGTTGGCATCTGCTGATGGCACGGCGGATTGTGTTTACCGACAGTGGTTTCTGAAAGTATTCCTGGGCCCATTTAGTAATGTCATTGACACAATCATGCCGATGAGTGATGCAGTGTCGTCTGAGAGCCCGAAGACCACGGGCATCCAATAAAGGTCTCCGGCCTTGTCCCTTACGCACAGAGATTTCTCCAGTTTCTCTGAATCTTTTGATGATGTTATGCACTGTAGATGATGAGATTTGCAAAGCCTTTGCAATTTGACGTTGAGGAACATTGTTTTTAAAGTTTTCCACAATTTTTTTACGCAGTCTTTCACAGATTGGAGAGCCTCTGCCCATCTTTATTTCTGAGAGACTCTGCTTCTCTAAGACAAAGCTTTTATAGCTAATCATGTTACAGACCTGATATCAATTAACTTAATTAATCACTAGATGTTCTCCCAGCTGAATCTTTTCAAAACCGCTTGCTTTTTAGCCATTTGTTGCCCCCGTGCCAACCTTTTTTGAGACCTGTAGCAGGCATTAAATTTTAAATGAGCTAATTAAGTGGATAAAAGTGTAAAATTTCTCAGTTTAAACATTTGCTACGTTATCTATGTTCTATTGTGAATAAAATATTGGCTCATGTGATTTGAAATTCCTTTAGTTTTCATTTTATTTAAATTTAAAAAACGTCCCAACTTTTCCGGAATTCGGGTTGTATCTATAATTGTATGATTTCTAAAACATATTCATTCTTACAGGAAAACAGCTTGATGGGATTTGGTGAGTGAATTATTGTTATTAAATATCTGCATATTATACATTATGGTCTAGTTATATAACTATATACCTTTCCTGTATGATCATATGTCAAAACAGGCACACATCTATTGTGGTCTATGGAGAGGAGTTCTTCTATGGTGGTGCTGGGATCTCTAGTTGCCCTCCGGTAAAATCGCAACCCATTGCGACACTTTTAGAACTCAAGATAGGACAAGCACTGCAAAGAGTAGCCCAAAATATACTTAGTTTACTCCATATTGTGCTGTTTGTGAGCCCTCACTTTACATGCTTATTGCCATACATTTGAACAGCACATCTTAGCACATTATTTTTGGATAATGTACCATACTGTGTATGTGTGTTTACAGGGTGGGACAATGCTCGGACCTCCAGACACAGTGGTGGAGCTGGGAAACACAGAGGTGACCGAGGAGATCTTTATGGATTATCTGTCCTCACTTGGAGAGACAATATATAGGTGAGTGTGTGAGTGTGTGTATTTGATAGATAGTTAATAAAATGAGATATTCCTTTCTTCTAGAATAAAGTACTTATAAAGTTTTTGTACTGTATAAACATTGGCTTTATGTGCATTCTTTGAATTTGTTAAGCCTCTTTTTCTGGTTTGGTTTAAATCTCTTGCCTCTGTCTCTCTCTGCAGTGGTGACAAATACAGATTGTTTCAACACAACTGTAACACGTTCACTAATGAGTTGGCCCAGTTTCTCACTGGCAATAAAATTCCCTCCTATATCACAGATCTGCCCTCTGAAGTGCTGTCCACGTGAGTACACTATTTCAAGAAGATTTCCAGTGTTATTTTTATTTCCACCTGATACGTAAATATTTAGTAACTACATTTAGAGAATAAATAAATAGCTTGAGATCTGCAATTAAATTTTTTTGTTTCCAACTTGTGAATAAAGCCTTATTATAACAAGATTATTGGAGTAAGTTTTACAAGAAAGTTACTTGATGTTACTATTCTTATTCTATTCTTAAAAGAAATCTAACTACCTTTCTAATCTTTTTGTATTCTATTTTCTTTTCATTTATTATGCAATTATATATAAAGACCTCTAACACTAGCTTGCTCTATTCTTTTTCAATTCTATCTGTTTTATTTTTATTTATTATATTATTTAAAAGCCCTTGCTACGTGTACTGTGTTAAGCTAACTGAGACTTGTTATAGCACTTATATATCATCGCTCTTTTGTTGTTTTTGATTGCTTCCACTCTGTCCTCATTTGTTAGTCGCTTTGGATAAAAGCGTCTGCTAAATGAATAAATTTAAATGTTTCTTTGTAATTGTGAAAATTACTAGCAATTTCTGAGAGAGAATTGTTACCACACTATTTTTTTCAATGTGTATCTTTATCATAAAAAGGTGAAAATACTGCTTTTCAGAAGTATAAACAAAACCTGAAATGTCTGTATGCATTATGGTAATAAAAATGTGAGGGAAAAGTGGTTAAATGTTTGTGTAATAATGTGGCAATGCAAAAAAAAAAAAATCTTCTCTTTTCATGACATATTCTGTGAAATATTTTAATAATGTTTTTATCCATACGATTAAAGTAATAGTTCACACTAAAATGAAATTCTGCTGAAAGCGTACTTATCCTCAGGCCACCCAAGATGTATAAGTGATTTTTCATCAGAAGAGCTTTGAGAAATGTAACATTTCAGCATTTGCTCATCAGTGGATCCTTTGCAGTGAATGGGTGCCGTCAGAATGAGAGTCCAATCACAATCACAGTCACAATAATCCACAAGTGATCCACATTACTCCAGTCCATAAATTAACTTCTTTCGAAGAGAAAAACTGTAAGTTTGTAAGAAACAAACCCAACATTAATGCATTTTAACTATCGTTTCTGTCTGTAATCCATAATGTATCACAGTCTTCTGTCTTTCTGTCACTGTCTTCTGTGAGTGTTGTGTTTGTTTGGTGCCATGTGCTCTCTCCTGTCCTTTTCTGACCCCGCCCACCTTGTCACCTCATCATTGTTTTAGTTGCTACACCTGGGTTTCTCCCTTGACTCATTTACCTTCACTCTGCACACCTGTCTCTCAATCACACACACAGCTGTTGCTCATTGTCATGGACTATATATTCTCGTCTCACACACCACTCTGTCTGGCTGGATTTATGTCTGATGTTTCGTGTCTTGCATTTTGGCTGTGTCTGTTCTGTTCCCGTGTTTTGTTTTTGCCATGTTGGCTTTTTTGTCCTGTTTATAATTAATAAATAATTTCCCTGCATTTGGACCCTGACCCTGTTTCTTCCTCTGCGCATCCTACCGTGCCGTGACATAATGTTTCCTCCAGTGGAAAAGTTCATCCCCTGTAGCTCTCTCACATCAAAATCCACCAACACACTTATTCAGAACTGTTTTGGCTTGATGTGTGCATATTTCTGTCCTGATATGACAAGATGACTTTTTCACTGGATAAAGTATTATTGGGGATATAGGACTCGTATTTAGCGGGAAGCAATGGTTTGATGTAAAACATGTCTTGCTGAATTTGCTTCTTACAAGCACAGCTTTTTGCTTTATAAGTTGGTTCATTCAATTTATGACATAGTGTCGTATAATTCAAGGACTGGATGTTTTTATCAGCTGTTTTTATCTGTTGTTTGGACTCTCATTCTGATGGCAACCAATCACTGCAGAGGATCAACTGGTGAGCAAGTGATATACTACATTTCTACAAATCAGTTCTGATGAAGAAACAAAATCATCTAAATCCTGGATGGCCTGAAAGTGAATAAAATTTCAGGATTTTTTTTTTTCAAAGGCCCAAAACAACATTGGATTCCAGTGACTCTCATTGTATAGACAACAGCCACTAAGACATTTTAAAAATATATGTCTTTTTATGTATTTAATAGAGGTACTGGATAAAGATTCACAGATTGCAATTTTATTTGGAAAAAAAAAAAAGTGTGATCTGCCGAAACCGATTTTTGCCGATTCTGATTTTCTTTCTAAGAACCATAATTGACAGCAAATGAAACATAACAATTTCCCACGTTACAGGATCTCTCACTTAAACAACTCTCAAAACATAAAAGTTCCCTGTGACAGGAAAAAAGTAGAAATAACAATTAACTGAAAATGAGTTGCTTTATAAAACAAGACAACTTTTTATAAATTGACCTTTTCTCTTTTTTACTTACAAAGGTCAAAAGTTCATATGAATGAACAAAACTGAAGTGTACAATACTAATAATAATAGTACAGTAAGTGGGTAGTAAATGTTGCCAGCATATGTATAGGCAAAATGCTACTTTGAGCATTAATATTATGGTCCTAAAATAGGCTTCATTTTCTATATGCAGTTTATTTTCTATTGAAAATGTGTTTATTTTCTAGTGAATTGTGACCTTGACCATTTTCAGTTTCACACATTGGTGATTTGTATGTATTAATGGTGATGTTCTCTTATTTTTAACTGTCACATTTCCAATGCTGAACATTTATGTATGAAGATTTGTCCACAGTACTTCATGCTCTCTCTTTCTCTCTCAGGCCATTTGGTCAGGTGTTGCGGCCAATCCTGGACTTAATACATATTGCCCCTCCAGGAGGAAACGTGATCAGCAGGCAAAATAATCATAGCTAGATCAGCATTGGATCTCTTGCACACACACACACACACACACACACACACACACACACACACACACACACACACACACACACACACACACACACACATGCAATAATACACACACACACACTGTTTATGCTCACACATTAGACCCTTGGATTTGTAAAATAAATCATTCATTGGTCATTCTTTCCAGATCACTGATGGTTCGTATTTTACAGTGTTGACTTCTTGGTTTCTTTGGTTTTCATTTTAATATGTACAGTATCTTTATTTTGTATCTCTGCAGCCCACCACATGCAAAGGTCATTTGTTGTTTGTTGATGACAATCCAACCTTTTCCCTGTTGTTAGTTTTGATTCCTTTCGTATCATTTCATGCTGTTTTTCCTCAATAATATGTCTGTTGATATATCTATTCATATTGGGAGGCCAAAAGTTAAAAGACTATCTTTAATTTTAGCAACATACAATATTTTTATTTATTATTGTGTGTGACTTTGTGGCAAAGAAGCACATGTGCTATAATATGACTTATGATATATAATATGATACATTCTGAAGAAATTACTGAATGTGGCTCAGATTCACAGAGAAATATATGTATCTGTGCCTTTGTCGTGTCAGGTTGGGCACAAGTTACATTTTTAACTAAACTTATTGTAAAGAACAAATTATTTATACATATAATGCTTAAGGTAGACATTGTCTCTTCCATTTATTTAACCAGCTTTTATTTGTGCTTTACAATGATTTTTATTTTCATGAAAGGAAATTTTGCTGCTGTTGTGAATGTTATATTGACAGTGCATGTTTGTTATTGGTATTTATTGACATATTCCTATTTTAAAATGTATTTATTGAGGACAAATGATAATGTAATAGATGTAAGAGATGTTTAATGAAAGACTATTGCCAGTCTTATTTTGTTTTCATGCTGTTGATATTGTCAAATTGTTACTGCAAACCCTAAACTGCACTCATTTTAATGGAAGTTATCTCATCAAAGAGCAAGAACTGAGTATACATAAACGTGTGTGTGTTAGAGCTTAGATTCTCTGCCCGAGCCCGACGGTCGGGCCGATATTTCCTGCCACCGTCCTCAGGCCGGGTCGGGTCGGGCCCTTGATAAAGCACGTCACGTGTCATGCACAGCGTCTCGTCCACTCGCAGTCTCGCATGCGTGACGCATCACACCTGTGCGTGCTGTACTATTCAGTACCTTAAGTGCAACATGGAGCTTGAAGAAGCAAAGAAAAAACTTAAAACAGGAGAATTAACTTTGAGCAAGTTTGGAGGAAAATCGGAGGTATGGAAACATTTTAAACTAGTCGTGGGGAGTGACAACATATGTGTTGGCTTTGTCTCGTGCATTAAATGCGGCACGCTGCTCGCCTATGACAGCAAAAAAACGGGGACTTCGACGATGAACAGACACATGAAGCAGGCTTGCCATGACAGAAATTATTATAGTAGTCAGCCTCAGTCCTCAATGTCCTCCTTTGTTACTTTTCCAAACATTCCCCTGGGGGCAAGGCAAGCCACCACAGAGAAATGCGTTGATTTTTGCTGCAAGGACATAAGGCCATTTTACGTTGTAAGTGGCCAGGGCTTCGAGCGGCTAGCTCAAGAATTAATCAATGTTGGTGCTACATATGGTCGTGTATCGACCCAGTCCATTCTGCCTCACCATAGCACCGTTTCCAAGGCTTGCATAGAAAAGGCAGATGAGAGGAGGGAAGTTCTGGCACAGACGCTCAAAGAGGCTCTGAAGAATGGAGACGTAGCTATGAGCACAGATATGTGGACTGATGACTACAGAAAGATAAGTTACATCGTGCCATTATATCACAGACGACTATAATTTAGTTGGTAAAACTCTCACCACCGCAATGTTTCCCGTGGAAGATGCTAAAACGGGAAAAAATATCAGACGCGAGATAGTGGGCTTGCTGGTCAACAAATTTGGCCTCGACCCTAGCTCCCTCAACAGAATAGTGTGGGTAACAGATGAAGGCAGCAACATAATCAAAGCCCTGGAACCATATAGGAGGCTTTCTTGTCTCGATCACCTATAAACGCGCCGGATATAGGAGAGACCATATCTGCTGCGAAAGGACTTGTAAGATATTTTAAACAATCTGGCCTGGTTGCGCAATTGTCAAAGACAGTGCTACAGATGGGGGAGACGCGATTCAGCACAGTGTACCTCACGCTCAAGTCAGTGCAAGATATATACTCAGAGCTACGGGAGAAACTGGAGAACCGCGGTGAGGTTGAGCCCATCGAAAATATTGCACCTGACTTATTGAGCTTTCTGGTCACATTTTTGGAGCCATTCTGTAATGCTGCCTCTGGCTTGAGAGACTGAAGAGACATTGCCAGCCCTCTCCCACCGACTCACCGCAGCAAGCATTTGTGCGCCAGAGACATGCCGTGTTCATTGTGCAAAAAATCAAGGTGAACATGCTACACAAAGTTGCTCTTTTCCTCTGGCCCAAATTCAACAAACTGAGGATGATGACTCCTGTAGAGATAGCTGAAGTACATGCTCACGTACGAACCCTACTCTTGCCTGTGGAGGAAGATGCTGCTGCGGCTCACAGTGCAATGAGCAGTACTGGCTTCACACCACCAGCAGCCAGGCCCAAGAGAGACTCCGAATTTGCTGAGTGGGAGAACCAAGACGATGATAACGAACCAGATGAGGATGAAGTGGCTATGTACAATTCACAGAAGCATGCCATGGATGACAACCGGGACCTACTGTAATGGTGGAAAGTGAACGGATTGGTGTACCCTAAACTAGCCAGGCTGGCAAGATCCGTCCTCTGCATTCCAGCAAGCAGCAGCAGCAGCGAGCGGGTGTTCAGCGCAGCTGGCCGAACGATAGAGCAGAGGAGGACCGCTCTGAAACCAGAAACTGTGGACGCAATCTTGTTCTTGCATGACAACATGTAGAACCATGTAAGTAGGCTATAGCTTTGAGATTAATATGGTATTATATAATGATTACATATATAGCAGGCAGCCTTGCTTGGCCTAATCAAATTTTCACACTTCATCTACAGGCTCATACACAGGCAGGAGGCTACCAGAATGGAGCAGCTTTTTTGCACTATAGGCCTAGGTTTTATAATAGGCTTTACAAATATTTATTTTGTTTAAAAAATATGATATGTTCTAAAACATTGTTTAATTATATTAGTAGTAGTATTTGGCCATCATTTTCTGTGTTCATCATTGTTCACGGTTTATTTTTTATTTTGTTTTACGTTTCTTCATTCGGAATTTCTGATCCATTCAATTATTTCTGAATAAACAAACAACGCAGTTTACATGCTTCTTTCTTGTCGTATTATTCATTAAGATAATTAATAAATGCACACACAATTATAAACTTGATAAAAGTTACAGATATGTTTTACTATGCACAAAAAAAATGCCTTTCAACTTACATGTGCAAAATTCAGAATTAAATGAATGTGCTGCAATTTGTACAAAAAGAGAGTCTGTGGTAGACTGTGTTTTAGCCATTAAATAAGCACATTTAGTTTCAAGTTTGTTAAGTTTTGTTTTGAAGAAAGATTTTCTTTAAAGTGAATTTCGTTTAGTATAAATTGTATCTTAATTTTAATAAATTTTTCATCAACCAATTGCCTGGATTTAATACCTAAAAAGCAATATAGCAGACAATATAATAATGACATGGAGGCGCTGGCGCGCCGCGGTCACACTTACACCATTTGAAACTCGTAACACACGCTGTCACCGAATTTACAAATGAACATCTTGCTTGTTGCTCACACATCACACACATATTATGCTGAATGTTGTGCTTGTTCAATTTAATAAAATTAAAACTTTAATTATGATAATTAAAATAATTGAATATTTAATATTGAGTGGCCAATTTTTGCTCTTTTATGAATAGTATTTATATTATATATTTATATATAGGCCCCCGTAGCCTAAATGATATTAAAAATGGTCGGGTTTAAATCAGGCTCGGGCTCATAATTAAAGTGAACGTGTCGGGCCGGGCCGGGCTCGGACACAACGTGCTCGGACTCGGGTAGGGTCGGGCTTGATTTGCTGGGCCCGATCTAAGCTCTAGTGTGTGTGTGTTCTTATCCTCACTGTCTCTGCAATCAAAACACATACATAGTACATGATGCTACTTGTGAAAATGTATAAATCCAGTCTTACTTTGAACCTGAGTTCACAATAAAATCAGTTTTCCAAAAATAAATAGAGATAGATAGATAGATAGATAGATAGATAGATAGATAGATAGATAGTGATGGACAAAAATATTGGCAGCCCTGCATTGATTCATGCTTTGGTATTCAAGCTGAGGGAAAAAAGCCAAATCTGAGACATTCTTTATAGATCTCCAAAAATGGAATGGACAAAATTATTCGCTGCATCCAAAAACTCTTAAAATGCTACCTTCAGAGTCAGCATTCCAAGCCAGGTAGGCATCAAGGCACATTTGAATCCAAATTCTCATCAAAGATCATAGATGAATCCTTTGTTGTCTTTGATATCCCACAATCCTGTGCGTTCCATTCCGTGATGTTCGAGCTAAGAAAAAAAGATGGCATCTGAAAGTTGCGTTTAGTGGTCAGTTTGTGTGTAAATGTATATTTCTGACTAACGTTTTGCACTTTTGATGTTATTTCTAGCGAGAAATCAGTGTTCTAGTAATTAAATATTTGTTTAGTTATCACAAAAATTAATTATATTTTGTTGTAGGTCATTAAACCGTTACACTGCTTCTAAAGTCTGCCTGAAATCAGTTTCATGAGGTGCGTTCATGCAAAAACACTGCCTGCAAAGTCATTGCCTCATACTGCAGCGAGGCAGCAAGCTGCCTAAGTTTTTGGGTGCAGCCCTTATCACCTTCTCAGAATCTTCAGAAATAATTGTATTTCAAGCATTTGATGCTCCTTTAATTTGTAATTAGACTCACATGTAGCAATTCACAGGTGCTGGCAATATAGAAATCATACTTTCAACCAATTAAAATGAGGAAAAGTTGACTAACCTTTGTGACTAACCTTTTTCCAAAACTGTGGAAAATTCTCAAGGTGCAAGTCCATCTCCAGACATCTTAATGTTCCTGTGTTCACACAACATTGTCAAGAAGTCTACAGCCCATGCCACTGTAGCAAATATTCCTGGACGTGGGCGAAAGAGAAATATTATGAAAGATTGCAATGAAGGATTGTTCAGAGTGGATAAAGAGCCTAGGTCAACTTCCAAACAAATTCAAGCTGACCTGCAGGCATAGGGTACAACAGTGACAGCTCACTGTTCAAAACAAGCTAGATTGGAGTTTACCAACATGTAGCTGAGGAAGCTGAAATCCTTCTGGGAGAATGTCCTGTGGACAGAAGAGGCAGAAATAGAGCTTTTTGGTAAAGCACATCATTCCACTATCTTCAGAAAATGAAATGAGGTCTTCAGAGAAAAAAACACTGCCCCTACAGTAAAACATGGTGGAAGTTCACTGATATTTTGACGTGACATTCGTCAAAATATGTTAACTGAAGTATTATAATGCATATTTGGCGTGCTGTCCGGGGAAGGGGCTTCGAGCTCGGGAATGGCCCGAACCTAGAGTACCCCCCCGTATATAAAAGTGTAAAATGAAATCTAGTGGAGGAGATGGAGTGGAGGGGGGATGCTGCTAAACCGTCAATGGAGACAGGTAGGCAAATTCAGCTGTATTTATCCCCTAAGGTTGATTATCTTAAGTGGCTCCAACTGTGCTAATTAGGCTAAGTATCTGACGTGCTCCTCCTGAACCTTGTTATGAAACTACATTTCACGAGTTCACACTTACATATAATTAGCTGAAGTATTATAATGCATATTTGGCGTGCTGTCCGGGGAAGGGGCTCCGAGCTCGGGAATGGCCCGAACCTAGAGTACCCCCCAAAAAGCAATAGCGGAAAGGACAGCCGCCAGACTAAGGACCCCCCCACAATAGCGTTGAGATCTGGCTGATATTTAGAAAGTCAGCTGGTTGGCAGGTCGGAAGAGCCTTTGTACTCTAGTAGGAGCAACTTTACCTATTTGGAGAGATAGGCCCTACCGGCTGCTTGTATCAGACAATGTGATTTGGGGCGCCCGGTCGAGCACAATACTCAACGGCATCAGACGGATAAGCCTCGCTGGCCAGGGAGCGGGAAGAGGAAAAACCAACTGCGCGGGCTCTCGCAGGATCCAATGGGAGATCAGGACTCAGAACATCGAACGGGTAAGCCTCATCAGGCGGGGGGAAACGATTTGGACAGAGTTTGGCGAGAGGTGGAGACCCTTGTCGTCGTACAGCGAGCACCGTCACCCATCAAACAGAAACGAAGAGTTAGGTGGTCGTGAGACTCTCGCCGACGTCCGATGGGAGCTCAATACTCAAGGCACCGAACGGGTAAGCCTCGTCGACCGTACCATGGAAAAGTAAAGTTTATGTGGCTGGGAGACTCTCGCCGACGTCCAATGGGAGCTCAATACTCAAGGCATCGAACAGGTAAGCCTCTCCGGACGTAAGACGGAGAGGGTAAAGTTGTGTTGCCAGGAGGCTCTCACCGGCGTCCGATGGGAGCTGAATACTTATGGCATCGAACGGTTAAGCCTCACTGACCGTAGGAGGAAAAGGTAAGGGTGTGTGACCTGGAGGCTCACTCCAGCATCCCCATAATACTGATGGCATCGGATGGGTAAGCCTTTTTTGACCAAAGGATGAAAAAAGTTGTCTAGCCGTGAGACTCTCGCCAACATCCGACGGGAGCTCAATACTCACAGCGTCGAATGAGTAAGCCTTGAAAGGAAAAAGTAATGTGGTCTAGACGGGAGGCTCTCACCGACGTCTGATGGGAGGTAAATACTCACGGCATCAAACGGGAAAGCCTCTCCGAACGTAAGACGGAAAGGTAAAGTTGAATGGCCAGTTTTTGGCCAGACAGTGAAGGAGAGTTTTTTTTTTTTAACGGAAAAGGCAAAGGTTGGCTCAACCGGGAGCACTCTTGCAGTGCCTGACAGGGGGTTCAATACTAAGAACAATTTGGTTGTCTAAAGGGTAGACTTGAGGATTACTTGCATAATTGTTTAACGAATCCAATGAGCTGCTTCCGATAACAAGTCAGAAAATCTTGGTGCAGTCATTGTATTCAAAAAATTAAGTGTACAAAAAATAAATTGAATTTCCTTTGCCAGTGTACCCCAAATAAGTGCCATGAATCAGCGATATGGTCATTGTCAATCGTCATCTTGTCAGCGCGTAAGATCGACGATACGTATCGACTATGTAATCGTGCTTGGGTGGAGTAAGAGAGAGACTCTGTTCTTGTCATGGCATGACTATTTGTTGTTTTAAACCATGCAGGTGAAAGAAAGAGAGCCTATGGAATCACCCATAGTCTAAAGAATATATACTTTCAGATGCACTGATAAACTGACGTTAAATATAAAATTACTATATTTAAAACAGCTAGTTCATGTAGTCGGGTAGTACTTTCATCTCGCTTTTCTTGTAAAAAATATGCCGCATCTGCACACGGAAGTTATCTATCTTAATGATCTGCAAATCAGTCAACGGTGAAAACAATAGTGGATTTCATTTAAAGTTCAACAATTTAACCCTAATATGGATGTAAACGAACGCATTAAATATAAAGTATTTAAAACAGGTAAGTTCATATATTTGGAGTAAAGTTTAGTTGAAACTGATGCATTGGTTGTACGCGCTCCGGACCACGCCCCTCTTGATGAGACCGACACAGAAACGTAACGTAACTTTGGCATTAAACTCAGTTAGTGAGGCTTGTTTAAAATATTGCACATATCAGATTACCTGTTAAAGTGCCATGAAATACCTTGTAACTGCAGACGATGTACGTCTGTTTGTGGATTGAGACTTCTTCACCGCCTACAGGCTCAAATCATCCTTGCAAGCATGGGCAAGCATGAAATGCAGTGAAATGGAATAACGGAGCAGTTTGGTAGCCGAATTATAGTTGGCCACCTAATAATGATAGTAAAATACATTAAAAGAAGAATGAGCCTAATATCGTCTTGACTATCATCGATACGTAATACGATCACTAGTGCTGGGTGGTAAACAGGTTCATACCGAAAACCGGTGTATTTTTTCGTTATGATGTTAATTTTGAATATACCGCCATACCAGTGTATTTAATTACTCAGCGTTCGGATCGAACGTTATGCTTCGCCACGGCCGCGAGACACTGTTTCAGACGGACCCTTTACAATGTTGCACTTCTAAGCAGCGACTGCGAGGCGTGGTGAGGGTACACCATAGACAGGGGTACACACAGCAGTGCACTGGTGTTACATTATAACGCCTGTTTCACACAGTCCAGTCGTTTTAACGGATTCCAGCTGCACGAGGTTGCGGTCCGTCAGTGCGTTCAAGGAGCGGTGCTCTGCAGTAGTGCAGCGATTGTTAACGTACTGTCGTGTATCTGGGATCTCCTGTCTGTTGTGGTAAGTGTTGATTTAGAATGGAGGAACAACTCCAGGAACTTCGAGAACTCGTGTATCACTTGTTTCTCGTTGTATAGCCGTCATGGCAAGAGCACTTTTAACTAGTGTTTCTCGTTGTATAGCCGTCAAGGCAGAGAACTTGTGTATCACTCATTTCTCATTGTGTAGCCGTCAAGGCAGAGAACTTGTGTATCACTTGTTTCTTGTTGTATAGCCGTCATGGCAAGAGCACTTTTAACCAGTGTTTCTCATTGTGTAGCCGTCAAGGCAAGAGCAATTATAACCAGTGTTTCTCATTGTGTAGCCGTCAAGACAAGAGCACTTTTAACAAGTGTTTCTCATTGTATAGCCGTCAAGGCAGAGAACTCGTGTAACACTTGTTTCTCGTTGTATAGCCGTCATGGCAAGAGCACTTTTAACCAGTGTTTCTCATTGTGTAGGCCCTGGAATTGAGTGGCAAGGGTGAGTGGCAAGGGTTCGCTTATCGTCGGGGCGACGATACAAAAGTGAGGGGTAGACTGTGGCAGGGCCAATGAAATTCTTCCTGCCTGCATGTGGTTGGTTAGTCCACTTGTTGAGTTTCCTCCTATCAGTGGGCTGTAGCAGCATATATAAACGGGCTGGCTATGGTGTTAACGAGTCACCGCCCCTTCACGGGTCATCATTCGGTCGCCATCCAGGTATGTTGTGTGATGTTAGCTGGGTTGTCTATGGTATAATGTAGCTAACATTAGCCTATTTTCAGAGTGGCGTACGAGTTTCCTGCAGCTGGCAGTTTATTGAGGTTGTTCCTGCTCTGGTAGGTGAAGTCATATTGGTTTTACACTTTGTATCCACTTGTATTGTAGCAACATTTTTGTTGTGTACAGTCAAAGTTTGGAGTGAGAAGTACGGCCAGTATGAATGTTTACACTTCAATATGGAAGTGCTTAGTTTCCGCTGGCACACGCTGTCCTCCCGATCGACTGGACGAGCCCTTAGTCTGCATGTATGCGTTTATCTGCCTGACTGGTTTGGTTCCCAGGAATCGTACCCATAAAGTATGTGATTTAAGTCATTCTCGCCTGGGTCGCGTGGCAATCTTTTGTCAAGAGAAACAGATTTGAAGTAATTGTTCATAGTTAATTCGTCTGATTGTTAACTTGTAATTTTATAGATGCATCAAGTATGGACGGGTGGCGGACAATTGGACGGACATCGTTGTATTTTGTGTTTGCGTATTACGTGTGTGTGTGTATGCGTGTGTGTGTTTGATTGGCAAGATTCCAGGGTGGCGTAGTCGCTAGTCGATCTCCTCCGATTTCCTCGCCCCGCTACAAATGCATCGTCACAAATCAGATTGTCCCCCAAAATAAAAACAGTAGGTTTTATGGGGCTAGTCACATAAATAATGGTTTAATAATTATTTCTCCCATAATTATTATAAACCACCATTTTACAGAAATAGTGTTTAAAGAATGATGTTAAAGTTAACAAAATATTGGTAATTCTGACCTCGCACCGATAGTTTTGATTAGAATACATCACATTTGGTCGGGCGTTCACATACGGTCTAGTCGCAGAAGTTCAAATATTTGAAGGCATCCGAGGGTCAAATCGGATTTGAAATTTCCGCATACGTATGTGATCGGAACTCCACGCAGCTCCCTTACTACTTACTAGCCGCGAAACCTGTATTTAGCGTCTTCACCTGAAAATGTATTGATTTACGACGCGCGGTCTGCGCCGCTAGAGGAGGCAGCCTCAAACTGCGCCTCGGCTGGAAAAGCCGCGGTGAAAGGCTGAGCCGCGGCGGGAAGTAATAGAGGCTTGCTGTGGTAAGAACTGGGGCGCGGCCCAGGCTGGTTGAATGCCTGCTGCGATCCAGCGCTTGAGGAGAGCCTGGTCTTCGTGGTATAGAGCGAGGCGAGCTCGGGCTTTGCACGGTCTATTGGCCACAACATGTGGCTAGGCGAGAAGAGCAGCTGTCGTGATGACGTTTGATGGTGCCCAACGGCCGTGTTTGGCGAGGTAGGAATGATCATGGGTATCGGCAAAAGTAGCAGATCTGAAAAATCTCCAGTATGGATCTCCTCGCTGGAAGGGAAAATTGGGTCTGTGATAAGATGACAGACAGAGCGAACCGGGATGCTGATAAACCGTCAATGGAGACAGGTAGGCTAATTCAGCTGTATTTATCCCCTAAGGTTGATTATCTTAAGTGGCTCCCACCTGTGCTTATTAGGCTAAGTATCTTACGTGCTCCTCCCAAACCTTGTTATGAAACTATATACAAAGAGAGCAGTGAACACAAACACACACACACACACACACACACACTGTGAACACACACCCAGAGCAGTGGGCAGCCATTTATGCTGCAGCGCCCGGGGAGCAGTTGGGGGTTCGATGCCTTGCTCAAGGGCACCTAAGTCGTGGTATTGCCGGATACGAAACCACAACCCTAGGGTTAGGAGTCAGACTCTCTAACTACTAGGCCACGACTTCCCCGTTGCTTTGGAGATGCTTTGCTGCCTCAGGCACTGGATGCCTTAACATTCTGAAATCTGAAGACTACCAAAGAATTCTAGGGTGCAATGTAGAGCCCAGTGTCAGAAAGCTGGGTCTCCGTTAGAGGTCATGGAACTTAAAGCAGGACAATCACCCAAAAATGGTTTAAGACAAAACAAAGGACAGTTCTGAAGTGGCCAGCAATGAGTCCAGATCTAAATCCTATAGATCACATGAGAGATCTCAAAACAGCAGATGGGAGAAATTCCTTTCAAAAATCTAAAAGACCAGTTGGCAAAAGAATAGTGGTCTACAATTCCAGTAGAGAGCTGTAATAAACTCATTGATGGTTACAGGAAATGATTGATTTCATTAATTTTTTTCCAAAGGGTGTGCTACCAAATATCAAGTTGAGGGTGTCAATAATTTTGTCCAGTCCATTTTTGTTGTTCTGTGTAGAGTGTCAGATTTGGCTTTTTTTTCTCTCTCACTCTCTGCTTTTTTTGTGTTCCAATACAAACAAAAGAAACATGAGAATAACAAATCATCTACAATGGCAACAATTTTCTGGGAGAAGTAGTGCATTATCTGAGAGAAATGCAGGGGTGCCAATATTTTTTTGACACCATATATATATATATATATATATATATATATATATATACAAACACACTCTAAAAAATGTTGGGCTAAAAACAATGACGTTCCATGATGTTGATATTTGTTTAAATTTAGTTTGCGACGTCAGGTGACCAAAATTCAATGACAATTCAACATCTAACGTTTAATTATATGTCTCCAGTACTGACATCAGCTGAAGTTGATATTTTGTTGTTTTTAGGTTGTGTAACCAAATCCAACATTAAGTCAGCATCAGATACTGACGTCAACTTGATTTTCATTCTCAACCAAAATGCAAAGTATGTCCGACTTTGGGGTCCAACGTAGACCTGACGTTATGTTAGACAACAGGTGCATGCTGGGTATACTCTAAAAATGCTGGGTAAATATTGGACAGAGCACATGCTGGGTTATTTTATCTCAGCTTTTTGGGTTTTATTCATGGGTCTTTTGACACTGCTGGGACAGTCAAACTATTGAAGGTTTTTAATTTTAAATAATAAAAATACATCCAATTTTTATGCAGGGCAAGAACAATTCATTTAAAGTACTTTTTAATTCAATGTCATGTCATTCTTTTACAAACATAAAGTCTTCAAAAACATTCATTAAAGGTTTTAGGTCATAACAGGAGCAGCCAATGGGAATCTGTTAAGAAAACTGCTATCAGTAGGCTGTTCCAGTCCTGATTAAATGTCTTATATTCATGTTTGAAAAGTTACATCAAAAACAGCATTACCTTGTGCCATCTTGTCTGTCATACATTTAAGTTTCAACTAGTACTGTCAAAATATATATGTACTGTATATATTAGGACGTTTCCTCCGAGTAGGCAAGGTCTCCTCAAAATTGTCTCACCAAAGAATTCGTAGTACAAAAATAAAACAACGCCTATATTATTAAATATAATGTTAAAAAGAATATAAATCACAAATTATTCTAAAGAAACTATCCAACAGTGATATCAGCAGGCAAAGTTACAGTTGGAGTCCGTGTCTCTCTCCCCTGAGCCCATTTAGTTTTAACAGACCAAGCCTGCAGTGAGTTTGATGGGGCGTAATTAAAGATGAATGGGGGAAAGTCATGTGAGAGGAGACATAGCCTCCATCATGATATGATTGGATATGACTGGTTATGATCGGCTGTGATTGATTCATCCGATATACCCGACCTCTTGCGTTCATGCACGTTTGCGAATCAGTCTGAATTAACAATATAATGGTGTTAATGGGAAAACTTAAAAAAGTAGAAAAAAGTAAACAACTCACACACTTAGATGTTATCACGTTGGTACATCAAAATAGGACTTAAAATGGCATGAAAACGATCTTTGGAAGTTTTTTAGTGAGTCATCATCTCGGTGAAATTTGAAGTAGGCATTTTTCTGTGTCTGTGACCAATATTTACTGAGCTTTGATAACATGTTAACTATTAAAAAGAATAGCTGAACATAGATACACAAATAAAATATATTGTCTAAACTAAACTGTCACTGCCTTAAGTTATTGCAGGCAGGTTTCTTGAAGTGTCTTGGAGACATTGTATTGGTGCTGTCAAATCAATTGATCGTGATTAGTTTGCATGGATCGCATCCAAAATAAAAGTTTGGATATATAAATGTAGGCATATATATTACACACACAGACGCGTGTGTGTGTGTATGTGTGTGTGTATTTATATATGTATAGAAATATACACAGTACACACACATATTACAGGTGCATCTCAATAAATTACAATGTCGTGAAAAAGTTCGTTTATTTCAGTAATTCAACTCAAATTATAAAACTTGTTTATTAAATAAATTCAATACATCAAATTAATTCAAATCTCAACAAATTAGAATACTTAATAATAATAGACCAATAATAATAATAAAAAAAAATGAATACATGTACTCAATACTTGGTAGCTGCTTCTTTTGATTTAATTACTGCCTCAATTCAGCGTGGCATGGAGGTGATCAGTTTGTGGCACTGCTGAGGTGGTCTGGAAGCCCAGGTTTCTTTGACAGTGGCCTTCAGCTCATCTGCATTGTTTGGTCTCTTGTTTCTCATCTTCCTCTTGACAATAGCCCATAGATTCTCTCTGGGGTTAAGGTCTGGTGCGTTTGCTGGCCAGTCAAGCACACCAACACCATGGTCATTTAACCAACTTCTGGTGCTTTTGGCAGCAGAAAAATTAACTTTTCCACGACATCTTAATTAATTGAGATGCACCTGTATCGAAACACAAATTTTATTTAGGATATTTAGGAATCTAAAAATAATAGCATGAAAACCTGAATTCAAACACAAATATACAAATATATGTACAACCAATCCATAACATATCCAAATAATCATATTTAGTTGTGATGATTAAATGTGATGTGAAGTACAACTGGGAATGGAGATATTTTAAAAGTGCGTTCCCCTAGAAAAACACCAGATGGAGATGTTGCACAAGGCAATGCTGTTGTCCTTCAGCTCTATGGTACTTTCATCCAAAACTGAGTAAATAAAATATTGGCATTGGTCTAATTACCATCTAATTCCATGCTAAAAAAAAAACTTAAAAGGGATAATTTAATGAAAAAATCTAAAAATATACTTTTTGGCCTTTTGATATAAGATTCATTGTGGTATGAAAACAGCAAAAGAAAAAACTATTAAATGACACTAGCTGCAAAAGCACTTTGTTATGAACTTCAAAAAAATTCTGATGTCACTAACACTAACAAATGCATTAAAAATAATATAAAAACTTAAATAAACAAAAGTTTTAACAATAAAATGCATCAAATAACTGAACAGAGGATTGCCTACAGCAGGAAAAAAAATTCGGCAGACCACTAGCAGCCCCTTGTGGCTTCTACAGCAAAATATATATATATATATATATATATATATATATATATATATATACACACACACACACACACACACACACACACACACTTTTTTGTGTTATGAATGTAATAGACCCTCGATCTGACGAATGAGTCAATGTTTTGTTCGTTATCTGACTCGGCTCGGTGTTCCTCTTCAGTTCTCTCTTCACAGCAGTTCAGTCAGTGTACTGTTTGAGTAAATGAATTACTCCGGGATATTGGTTTGTTTGAACTCAGAGGGAGTGTCAGCCACTTTAAAAAAGTTAACAGCTTAAGTAATTTGTGGATTAATGTGTATTAGAGATGTGAACCGTTTAAAACGATTCAGTTCGATTTGGTGAACTGAATGATTCGTTCGCGAACCGGATATCCAGACTGCTTTGATTTTAACTCTCTCTCACAACAGACACGGAAGAGAAGACAATGCTGAATAAAGTCGTAGTTTTTGCTATTTTTGGACCAAAATGTATTTGCGATGCTTCAAAAAATTCTAACTGACCCTCTGATGTCACATGGACTACTTTGATGATGTTTTTCTTCCCTTTCTGGACATGGACAGTATACCGTACACACAGCTTCAATGGATGGACTGAGAGCTCTCGGACTAAATCTAAAATATCTTAAACTGTGTTCCAAAGATAAAGGGAGGTCTTATGGGTTTGAAATAACATGAGGGTAAGTTATTAATTACATAAATTTGCTATCTGGGTGAACTAACCCTTTAAGCCGACCACTGCTGCTCAGTTTTCTGGTCTTTTTCAAAAATCATCTCAGCTTGATACTGGTCTCGTAGAAGACACAGAGAAATTAACTTCTTCCTTTCTCTCCACATGTGCTAGCATTCTTGACATTGTTTCTCCTTTAAAAGTTTTGCGCCCCAGACCTAAATTTGAGCCATGGTTCAATGATATTACCCATGCAGCAAGGAGAGAGTGCAGGAGAGCAGAGCGTCGGTGGAAGAAAGACAAGCTTCATGTCTTTTATGAAATTTTAAAGGAAAGCTGGAGAAGGTATCAAAAATAGTAAAAGCAGAAAAAAATAGCTATGTAAAAGAAAAAATTTCCTAAATTTAAATAAACCACGTGTCCTTTTTAAAAGTATTGATTCAATTTTAAATTCACCCCAATCCTCTTGTTTAGAATCTTGTTCTGAAGTCTGTGAGAATTTTTACACTATCTTTTAGACAAGATTGCCTCCATTAGAGCTCATATTTCCCCACCTGTATCTGACCCATCTGAAATGCTGACCTGTTTAACAGTGTTTGATCAGTTTGAGCCTGTGTCACTCTCAATCAATTAATTCTGCAGCTTAATCCTTCAGTAAGTCCTACGGACATTGTCCCCCCTTGCCTTTTTAAGGAGGTCTGGACCACTATAGGGCCAAATAATTATTTACAGCAGTTTGATTTCAGGAATAGTTCCTGCGTACTGCAAGGAGGCAACTGTTGTACCTCTAATTAAAAAGAAAAATCTGGACACTACTAGCTAACTACCAACCGATATCAAAGCTTCCTTTTATTTCTAAAATCTTAGAAAAAAATTGTTTTTGCACGACTACAATCCTATTTAGATACAAATGGTATTTTAGAAATTTTTCAATCTGGTTTTAAAGCTTTTCATAGTACCGAGACTGCACTTTTAAGAGTTTTTAATGATCTTTTATGAACTACAGACCATGGAGACTCAGTTATTCTTGTGTTTTTAGACCTTACTGCTGTTACACGCTATTCTTATCTCTCGACTAGAGCACTGTGTAGGCATCCGAAATACTGCCCTGCAGTGGTTCAGATCATATTTATCTGACCGATCTTTTTCTGTAAAACTTGGTGACTCTACATCATCTATCGCCCCCCTTCTCTGTGGAGTCCCTCAAGGCTCAGTTCTTGGACCACTACTGTTTTCTTTGTACCTTCTCCCTCTTGGAAATATTTTTAAAAGACATGGTATTTCTTACCATTTTTATGCGGATGACTCGCAAATCTATTCACCACTGAGAAGAGATGCAATGTCTCAAGGATATTAAAACCAGGATGTCTTTTAATTTTTTTAATTTAAATGAAGAAAAAACTTAGATCATTGTGTTTGGACCCAGCCGGGATTGTGACTTCACTCCCGTAAACCTTGGGTCCCTGCAGCAATATGTAAAGCCAGTAGTGACAAATTTAGGCATTAAAATGGATAGTGAATTTAAGCTTGACAAGCAGATAAACAGGGTGGTTAGATCCTGTTTTTATCAATTGAGGCTTTTATCCAAAATTAAACCTGTTTTATCTTTTATTTACATTACATTTACATTTAATCATTTAGCAGACGCTTTTATCCAAAGCGATTTACAAATGAGAACAATAGAAGCAGTCAGGTCAACAAGAGAACAACAACAGTATACAAGTGCCATGACAAGTCTCATTTAGTCTAGTATAGAACGCATAGGTAGGTTTTTTTTTAAAAATAAAATTAAAAGACAAGAAAAGGAAAAGTGCTAGTGTTAGTTGGTTAAGTGCAGGCGAAAAAGATGAGTCTTTAGATGTTTCTTGAAAATGAGTAAAGACTCAGCTGTACGAATTGAGATTGGGAGGTCATTCCACCAGCTGGGCACAGTCCAGGAAAAGGTCCGTGAGAGTGATTTTGAACTTCTTTCCTTTTATATTTTTGAGCAAGTGATTCATGCTTTTATTTTGACCCGTTTGGACTACTGTAATGCACTTTACATTAGCGTGAACCAAATTTCCCTTTCACGCCTACAGTTGGTCCAAAATGCAGCTGCTCGTCTGTTAACAGGAACCCGGAAACAAGAACACTACTCCTATTTTGGCCTCGCTCCACTGGCTACCTGTATATTTTAGAATACATTTTAAGATTTTAATGTTTGTTTTTAAGTCCCTAAATGGGTTAGCACCTTAGAACATCTCAGAGCTCCTGCATATTTACACCCCGTCAAGGTCACTGAGGTCTGGTGATCAGCTGCGGCTGAATGTGCCCAGGACCAGGCTAAAGACCAGAGGCAACCGCTCTTTTTCAGAAGTTGCTCCCAAATTGTGGAATGATTTACCACTGCATATTAAAGTTGCACCCACCCTCCACATTTTTAAATCTCGTATAAAAACACATTTTTATTCCCTTGCTTTTGACTCCCCATAAGAGCTGTCGTGGTCTTCTTTGTCGCTGTTACTGTTGATGCTATTTTATTTATGTTGTGTGTTTTTGTGTTAGATTTTTATCTCTGTAAAGCACTTTGGTAACCTTGCTGTTTGTTTAAATTGTGCTATATAAATAAAGTGGATTGGATTGGATTTCACTTTAATCACCTTAAAAGTGGCTCAAAATAAAAAAACACATCTAAATAGTTGTAAATGGTTACTTGCATTGGATTCTTTGCTGAAAAAGAATCCTGATGTGGTAGATAATGGAGGTTCTTGATGAGTTCTTTTAGAAGTAGGCTGGAGATTTTCTTCTGGTTCTTTTAATTTTGTGTGCGACAGCAGAAATATCCTAATCATAGAGGTTTGTAATGACATGAGGGTGAACAAATAAGTGACTTTTCAAAATAGAACTGTTCCTTTAATTTGATATGCTAATGATGTCATAGACCCGGTTTTAGCTGCCACTCAGCTGCTCACGGAGACTCATTTGGTGTTTCGTCATAACATCCAGACACAATGTCTCACGCTCGCTCTCACTGTCTTTGTATGTGGGGTCCCATCTTAAGTGGGTCGGCTGGCAGACAGAAGCAGAATAAACCTTCCTGTTCTTCTCCAAGAGTTTAATTCTAGCTTTATCTGTAAATCTAATGTTTGAATGTTACCTCTTGTATATCTGAGAACATTCAAACCCTCTTGTCTCTCTGCCACTGTCATAAATGAACTGAATGAACTGAAACAAGAGCAAGAGTCTCATGCTTGAAAGCATGTACTCGTTTCACTTCTAATCTGGCTTCTAATATTTCTCCATCCATTTCTCTCATCTTCTGTCCCTCACACCAATCCCTCATGACTTGTCAGATTCTTGAGCACTTTCACACCATAACAAGCATTTTGGTCAAAATATTATTTCATTTTCCCTTCTAGCCTTTCTATTCCATTATTCATTTTCTTTCCAGTTCTTAGTTAATCTAGCACACTCTGTTTTTTCTTTTACAAATAATAATAAAAAAAAATAACCTAAAGGGATTTGAATCAGACATACCTGATACAAATTTACCAGCTCTGAACAAAGCTGAGATACATCTGAGATGTTTCATGGAGTCCTCGTGTTCCCTTGTGTTTTCATGTTTCTTGTTTTTTGGACTGCTTTCATTGTTTTTGACCTCCTGCCTGTTTTGAAATAGATTTTGGATTACCCCATTAAAACATTGCAATTGGATCTCTCGTTTCCTCTGTGCATTCTTAACAGAAGGACTCCATCATGCCCAGATCGAGCGGTGTAGGATATCGTATCCGTTCCCTAACCACCATAGAGGAGCGAATGAGTAGACTGTCGAACCTAACCACCCTCTGTCAGAAGGGAAGTGAGGTGGGTGGTTTGGCTCAAGTCTTTTGGACAATGGCAGTGGGGCTGGGGTATAATGATGAGGCCCTGAAGGACCTATTCAACGCCTGTCTGGATAACCCTGTACCTGAGTGGGAGATGAAGGAGCTGGAGATCCTGGATTTTTGGGGGTTCACCATGTACCTACAACATCGGTCTCAGTGGGATACCCCAGCCACACCTGTCTCTCCAGGTGTGATGGCCGACTATAGATCTGTGTCTCCAGACAGGGTGACCGCCAGCCCAGCGCCACAGCACAAGGTGGTCGCCGACCCAGCGCCACAGCACAAGATGGCCGCCGGTCCTGTGCCACTGCACAAGATGGCAGCCACAAGTGACCATCCAGAGTTAAGTCAGGTCCCCACTTACCAGGTCCCCGTGGTCCCTCCAGAGTCGAGTCAGGTCTCCGTGGTCCCTCCAGAGTCGAGTCAGGTCCCCGAGTTCCCTCCAGAGTCGAGTCAGGTCCCCGAGTTCCCTCCAGAGTCGAGTCAGGTCCCCGAGTTCCCTCCAGAGTCGAGTCAGATCCCCGATTTCCCTCCAGAGTTGAGTCAGGTCCACGAGTTCCTCCAGAGTCGAGTCAGGTCCCCGAGTTCCCTCCAGAGTCCCCTCCAGAGTCGAGTCAGGTCCACGTGGTCCCTCCAGAGTCTACTCAGGTCCCCGTTGACCCTCCAGAGTCGAGTCAGGTCCCCGTTGACCCTCCAGAGTCAAGTCAGATCCCCGTGGTCCATCCAGAGTCGAGTCAGGTCCCCGTTGAGTGGAGTCAGGTCCCCGTTGACCCTCCAGAGTCGATTCAGGTCCCCGTTGAGTGGAGTCAGGTCCCCGTTGACCCTCCAGAGTCGAGTCAGGTCCCCGTTGACCCTCCAGAGTCGAGTCAGGTCCACGTGGTCCCTCCAGAGTCGAGTCAGGTCCTCGTTGACCCTCCAGAGTCAAGTCAGATCCCCGTGGTCCCTCCAGAGTCGAGTCAGGTCCCCGTGGTCCCTCCATGTCCCTCCAGAGTCGAATCAGGTCCCTATTGACCCTCCAGAGTCGAGTCAGGTCCCCGTTGACCCTCCAGAATCGAGTCAGGTCCCCATTGACCCTCCAGAGCTGAGTCAGGTCCCCGTTGACCCTCCAGAGTCGAGTCAGGTGCCCGTTGAGTTGAGTCAGGTCCCCTTTGAGTCGAGTCAGGTCCTTGTTGAGTCGAGTCAGGTCCCCATTGCCCCTTCCAGACTCGAGTCAGGTCCCCGTTGACCCTCCAGAGTCGAGTCAGGTCCCCGTTGACCCTCCAGAGTCGAGTCAGGTCCCCGTTGAGTTGAGTCGAGTCAGGTCCCCATTGCCCCATCCAGAGTCGAGTCAGGTCCCCGTTGAGTGGAGTCAGGTCCCCGTTGACCCTCCAGAGTCGAGTCAGGTCCCCGTTGCCCCATTCAGAATCGAGTCAGGTCCCCATTGAGTCGAGTCAGGCCCCCGTTGGGTCGAGTCAGGTCCCCGTTGAGTCGAGTCAGGACCCCGTTGATCTTCCTGAGTCGAGTCAAGTCACCTTTGATCTTCCTGAGTCAAGTCAAGTCACCGTTGATCTTCCTGAGTCAAGTCAAGTCAAGTCACCATGGATCTACCAGAGCCTCTTCACGTCTCAGCTGAACTTTCTGAGCGCTCGTCCTATCCTGTCATGGCCATAGAGGCCATTCAGGAACTCACTGCCTGCCCTGTCATGGCCATGGAGACCATCTACCATCTCATCAGGGCCACGGAGATCACCCTTAACCTGTTCATGTTCTCTATTTCAGGCTTACCTAACCAGACTTGCTCGCCTGTGCCATTGATCCAACTGTGGTGGTCTTTTGCGCTGCCCTGGTGGGCTTCTGTCTCGACTGCACGGCTGTGGTAGTCCTCTGCTCCGCCCTGGTGGGCTTCTGTCTTGACCGCACGGCTGTGGTGGTCTTCTGCGCCGCCCTGGTGGGCTTCTGTCTCGTCTGCTCGGCTGTGGTGGTTCTCTGCGCCGCCCTGGTGGGCTTCTGTCTCGACCACTAGACGGTGGTGGTTCTCTGCACCGCCCTGGTGGGCGTCAGTCCCGTCTGCTCATCTGTGGTGGGCTCCAGTTCCACCTGCTCCACCCTGGATTCCAGTCGCGCATGCGTAATATTCTATAGGTTCTTTTCTGCTAGTAGTAGTTCACCTGTGTCAGTCATAGACAGTAAAAGAAATGGACAAAGCGACCCCCTTGGATTCAACGGAGACAAATGAAGTCAATTAGAAGCACGCACTTCCTGGGGGTCGAGCATACTGCGAAGTCTCAAACTGAGCTTGATGATGTAGATGTGACGTGAGCAACCTGTCTGACAATTGTAAGTCTTTTAATAGCTGTGCCAAGAGAAATCTGAATCACCGACCGAATCTTGCATAAGTTGTTTAATAATTTTGTCCCATTGCTTTTATATGGGCTTCGCCCTTGACTTTATGCCTCCACATCCCCCCGATTGCCACATAGACAGTAAAAGATTGCCTGCGAGATTCTCCTCCTGTCCATACGGTAATTTCTCTACTGTGCGACAGAGAGTCGCAGGTTATGACGCAATCATTAGCCTATTTTTACAAAAACTGCTTCTACGGGGCCATAACGTAAGATACAAGGTAAAGTAGCCTTTTATACATTTTCGTGTTTCTTTAGAAATAATTAATGGACAAATGGAGTCTTTAAACGCCTCAAATGTAAAGTTATTTTCTGTCAAAGTGACACCAAACTAAATGGGAGTCAATGGAAAGCTAACAGCAGGTGGGGGTCCGCTAATCAATGGCAGTGCCCAGGGAAGCTTCAATAAAATATGAAGTGAAAGTGAAGTGACATACAGCCAAGTATGGTGACCCATACTCAGAATTCGTGCTCTGCATTTAACCCTTAAAGACCTAGAACATTTTTGGGGCGCCTGACACACCTGCACTTTTCTTTGTTTTTCAGACCTATTCTAACACGCAGCATCAAGTGCCATATATAGTTATAAACAGGAGAACTTACAGTTTATGTTTAACTAATTTAAAGTCTCAATTTTCCTTTCGTTTGCTCTAAGAATTAATGAAATTTGAGAATTTTAAAAATGCAAGCAACAGTTGGGTGTTTTTTACTGTGTACTCAAACAGAAACTCCTAAAGTTTACGCCCACAGTAACGAAGTAAAAGTACAGATTTTCCCCAGAAATGTACTTAAGGAAGAGTAAAAGTACCCATCTTTAAATATACTCCAAAAGTATTAGTTACCCAAAAAGTTTTCTCAAGTAAATGTAACGAATTAAATGTAACGCGTTACTACCCACCTCTGCTCAGAACTTTTGAATGCGCTAGTCAGGATCTTTCAAAGCTAAAGGGGTCATATGACGTTGCTAAAAAGAACATTATTTTGTGTATTTGGTGTAATGCAATGTGTTTATGTGGTTTAAGGTTTAAAAATCATTATTTTCCACATACTGTACAATATTGTTTCTCCTATATGCCTTTCTGAAACGCGTACATTTTTACAAAGCTCATTGTTCTGAAAAGCGAGGTGTGCTCTGATTGGCCAGCTATCAAGTGTGTTGTGATTGGCCTCAAGCATGATGGAAATGTTATGCCCCTTCGTGTGTCGATGAGACAAAACCAACAAAAATCCATTACAAACAAGGCATTTGTTACATCCAATGGGGACATAATTACTGATTATAATGACTTATACTGTCTTTTTACATGTTGTGTTGTGTATCGTGCCACGTAAACATAAAACCGTGTATGCATTTGTGATCAGAGAAACGACAAACAACAAGCTCTACTCAACACTGCTCAAAACTCACATTTGAATCATCAGTGGCACATCCTTTACATATGAAAACTTACTATCAGACTGTGAGTCAGAAGCACCAGACCGTCCCAAAGTTGGAATTGCCCCGCTTATAGAAACAGACACTGGCATTGTAGGCTACTGGTTCAGGAAACAGTCCTTGTCCTCCACAAAATGCGCTGCATACATCTGAATATTTGGGCTGAACTGTTCTGGAACAGTGTTGTAAATACAACTTAACCACTGACTTCTAGTTGTGTCCTCTTTTGGAAGGCCAAAGTAGCTCCGCTTTCACAACGAGACACACAGCGTCACCACGACATGGCAGTGGCGGCAACAGCGGGAATAAAAGTTACGCCTTCATTCTTTGTGTGAACATTTGGGCGTCATTATGAAAATCTATCAAACATCGTTATGTAGACAAGTGAGGGGCTTGTTAGCATGACTACGTTAGACTTCGTACTTCCGCTCAATTTCAGTTAGCTTCTGTACTCCGTCTGAGATAGCGAACTATCTCCCAGTTTTCCTCTGGCTCCAAAACAGCTAGCCAATCAACGAACAGAGGGCGGGCTGAGAGACTTGACGTAGACGCTAAGGGGCGAATTTAGGATTGTAGCTTAGGTTAGGGAAATCGAAAACGGACACGGAGACATGGGATGCTATTCGCTCTGGTGGAGAATATCCCTGGCATTTGCCAACTGAAGCCCGAACAAGAAGAGTGTTTGTTTAACATTTTCCCATTTAACGTTTTGGGAAAAGTTTAATTTATCAATTGTTACCAATCGTTAGCGAGAAACTGGGGAGGCCAAAGTCCGGCAAGGCGATAATTGTGATTGTGAACTGCCATGTTCCCTCCGGTATTTCAATTGATGGTTTTGTTTTCGCAGCATTCCTGTGTTTACAGCGGAAGTTCAAGGCGACTGAGCCGGCGCATAAAACATGTCATAACCAAACGTTATGTGATGGCTTACAGGTAACTAATGATTTTAAACTTCAGACAAGCGCCCCCCACAAGAAAGAAAATGCTTGTCAATTATGCCCTTCCAGACTCTGTCTACGAAGCAAAATGAAGTAGCAAGGTTTGGTATTACCAGGCTAGGGGCTTGTTAGAACGAGACATTTTAGAAGGGCGTGGTTGACTCTTAACATTGATAAAGAATATCTGTTTGGCTTTGAGACTTTAGTCTTTGCAACTTTACAGATCTTCTTTATGCACCGAGTGCTTGTTACACTCCAAAGAGAAGGGGAAATTTGAAATCCCATCATATGACCCCTTTAAAAATTATTCCAGTAATGTTGATAGAACATTTGTTCAGAGTTTTCTGGTCTTTACTTTTTTTTTTCACTTTAGCAGATATAAAGTTTTCATTGCTTTTATAACTAAATGGAAATGTAAGTAAAATATTATTAGAACTTATTTTTTATTTGCTGGGTCCAAATTGATTACTCTGTAAAGCTTTGTAACGATTTGTATTGTAAAAAGCGCTATACAAATAAACTTGAATTGAATTGAATTGAATATCAACAAAAAGATTAATGTAATTTAAATTAACTTAACAAGAAAAAAAAATTGCTGAAACGAATTAAGCTCTAGATAAAATAATAATAATAAAAAACTAGCAATTCCACAAATCAAATCTATTTTGGTACAGCATGCTTTTATTTTCCATGTAAGTTAAGTTCAATTTGTCCTTCTGTTCGCTACTTTGTCTTTTACAATCTTTCGTGACATTGACCCAAGGGGCACAACTGCAGGGCCATATGGATTTCTCCTGAGACTGGCATGACCCACCTCAGTCAAGGTCAGCAATATAAACACACATATGCACATGAAGGACAGAGTTTGCTTACGCATGTGTGACTTTAGAAGAAAGCACTGCATGTACATTTGCCTGAAACAGCAGGAACACTGTAACTAATGTTAATTTAATGTCCTCATGTATACCAAATAAATGCACATGAACAACACACAAACACAATCAATTTTTCTCACTTACTGTATGTAGTACATCAAACTCATGGAGTACTTAAACATGTATATAATTATAATTAGTATAACACAATCATATTGAAACTTTTGTTTAATTTGATTTAAACGTTCATGTGGACAGTGGTTCCACATATTGAAAATAAGATTACTTAACATAAAATTACCATGTAGACTCAACTCACATACCTTGTTTAGTGGAAACTAAATTGATTAACTCCCAATAAATTTAGGTGTATCAAAGCAATTTGAAAGTAATTTCTCTCAGGTTAAGAATGATGCATTTCAATAATGCACATTAGCAAGCCTTCATCTTTATATAATAAGCAAGACATGGGAGACTGGTCAACATACCAGCATTTGCATATTAATTGCTATTTACAGAAATTAAAAGAAGTTGTGTAATTCACACAAAAATGAAAATTATGTCATTAATTACTCACCCTCGTGTTGTTCGAAACCCATAAGACCTTTCTGACCCTCCATAGACAGCAAGGGTCCTACTATGTTCAAGGCCTAGAAATGTACCAGTAACATCATAACACATCGCATGTGTCGTGTTAATGGTGGTAGATAGTAACTCTGAGGAGAAGAATTGTTGAATAAAGTCATTATTTTTGTTTTCTTTGTAAACAAGTGTTCTCATTGCTTCATAAAATTAGTTAAACCACTGAAGTCAAAGTTTGACAATGTTTTTGGTACCTTTCTGAACTCTGAACGTTTCATGACCCTTGCTGTCTATGGAGGGTCAGAGAGTTCTTGGATTTCATCCAAAATAATACAATTATTTTTCCAAAAATGAACGAAGGACTCACGGGTTTGGACCAGCATGAGGGTGAGTAATTAATGACAGAATTTTCAATTTTGGGTGAACTATCCCTTTAAAGTTTCCAGCATCTAAACACAAGTTCCACTTTTCAGCAGAATGGAAACCACCAAAACAAAATCTTCTTCTACATCCACTAGAACCACAACTGTAATGGGGCTGATGAGACGAGAGAAGTGCGGATACATTTGCAAGCTTTTTATTCAACAGAGACGTGGTCATAAGAGGCATGGGTTAAACAGTGGCAAACGGGTACATAACAGGGAAGACAGAGTATTCCTAGGGCAAGCGTGGGTCAATGATTGGGCAACAATATCCAGAGGACTAGACACGAAGGGAAATCCAAAATAAAGAGCAATAGTCCAGGTGAGGTGCAAACACAGTCCGAAACAGAAAGGCAAAGGGTTAATCTAGTGCTAGGCGGTTTGACCAAAAATGTATATGCGTTTTTTTCAAAATTATACCGGTTTTCCGGTTTATGACGTTTTTTTTTTTTTTTCCTTCATGCATAATCAGGTGTACAATGCATTTTCTGCTGGTTGATATTCCAAGAAGTGCTTGCGGCTAAGGTGCTGCAGCAAATTGCTCGTGTTGCCGCTTTTGGCGACAATTTTAGCCCGACAGCACTTGCATAAAATGATTATTATATATGCATAATCTGCCTGGGGTGCATATGCAGTCCACAGCACGGACTCATTGTGCTTTCACACAGGACGTGTTTGCAGTCCGCTACTGATCCGCGTCTGTTTAGTCCACAAACATAACATTTGTTCATTGTTTTGATTTCATATCATGTAAAAAAAATATATATATATTTTCAGCATCACAGAACAGTAACAATCTTTCATATAGACATTAGTTTAAACTCAATAAATATAAACAACGCATTATTCATGCATTTTACTTCTAGGTTTGTATAATAAGCTGCTCAAGCAAGCGGCAAAACATTTAAACACAATAATTAGCCTACTTTTCTTGTTAAAATATTTAAAATTAAAACACCACAGACAGAAACAGTCTTGTGCATTTTGCATTTAAATCTTTATCACAAGCAATCCCACTGGTCTTAATGAACTTTGTTTTTCTGCTTCCATTAAAGTGAACATATATATTGTTTTACTTGTTTATCTAAAAGTGCTCTTTTTCTTGTTTTAAACCTAGCCAAAAACCCATGGGACTGCGTTTCCATGTCAATTCATGTTAATTTTTCCCACGAACAATGCGCTTTCACTTTAATTCAGCGCCTGCAGCACAGCAAAAATAGACTCAGTACGTTAACAATCGCTGCACTGCTGCAGAGCACCGCTCCTTGAACGCACTGACGGACCGCAACCTCGTGCAGCTGGAATCCATTAATACGACTGTGTGAAACAGGCGTTATAACGTTAACACCAGAGCACTGCTGTGTACCCTCACCACGCCTCGCAGTCACTGCTTAAAAGTGCAACATTGTAAAGGGTCCGTCTGAAACAGTGTCTCGCGACCACGGCGAAGCATAACGTTCGTTCCGAACGCTGAGTAATTAAATACACCGGTATGGCGGTATATTCAAAATTAACATCGTAACGAAAATATACACCGGTTTTCGGTATGAACCGGTTTACCGCCCAGAAATAGGTTAATCCAAGATAAAAAGGCAATAATCAGAAAACACAGAATGGCTCTGTAAAGCAGCTAACACTAGGAGATTGAAACATGCAGAACAATACTCTGGGTTGGTGTTATATAGTGTGTGTAACAGCTTTCAGGTGAGCATGTGATTGATTACAGCTGTATGTAATGGATGATGGGAAATGTAGTCCAGGATATAGAGGAATCTGTGAATGACATCTGTGTCGTGTGAGAGTCCATGTAGTGAGTGGGTGACCTCTGGTGGTGAGTGAAGGGAAGTTAGTAGTTAGTTAACTCGTCGTTATCTTTAGGTCACGTCCCAAAACCATTCAAGCTGGCGGTTATCAAGCCTCTTATTAAGAAACCAAAACTAGATCCTAGTGTACTGGCAAATTATAGGCTTATTTCAAATTTTTAAAATTTTTGAAAAAGTTGTGCCTGCTCAATTGAGCACCTTCCTGAATAAAAATGATCTGTATGAAGAATTTCAGTCAGGTTTCAGGCCCCACCATAGCACAGAAACTGCACTTGTTAAAATTACAAATAACCTGCTTCTTGCGTCAGATCAAGGCTGCATCTCATTTCTAGTCTTATTTGTTCTTAGTGCTGCCTTCAACACCATAGATCATGACATACTCATAGATCGATTACAAAACTATACAGGTATTCAAGGGCAGGCTCTAAGATGGTTTAGATCCTACCTGTCCGATCGCTACCATTTCGTTTACTTAAATGGGGTGTCATCTCATTTATCATCAGTAAAATATGGAGTGCCACAAGGATCCGTCCTAGGTCCCCTTCTATTTTCAATATACATGTTGCCCCTTGGTAATATTATTAGAAAATAAGGAATTAGCTTCCACTGTTATGCTGATGATACTCAGCTATATATCTCAACGAGACCAGATGAAACTTCTCAATTATCTAAGCTGACAGAGTGTGTTAAAAATGTAAAAGATTGGATGACAAATAATTTTCTCCAATTAAATTCGGATAAGACAGAGATATTAATTATTGGACCAAAAAACACTACACAGAATCTTGTAGATTACAATCTGCAACTAGACGGATGTACTGTTACTTCCTCTACAGTCAGAAATCTGGGTGTTATATTAGACAGCAATTTGTCTTTTGAAAATCATATTTCCAATGTTACAAAAACTGCATACTTCCATCTTAGAAACATTGCCAAGCTACGAAACATGTTATCTGTTTCTGATGCAGAAAAGCTAGTTCATGCATTCATGACCTCTAGACTGGACTATTGTAATTAGAGCCCGACCGATATGGATTTTTGGGGGCCGATGCCGATATTAACTCGAAAAAAGCCGATTTATAAGCCGATATTTTGATTTTAAAAATAATCTGGATATTAGACCCATTTCCTATAAACTGCACTTACACAACATTCAATAGCAAAATATCTGCCTGTTCTATGTATGTGGGCTGTATAAACCATTTTCCAGAATGGACTATGTTAAAAAAAAGCCTTAGATTACAGTCTCAATGACCAAACAATTGCACATCAAAAGTACATATTTTTAAATGATCAAAAATCAGTCTGGTTTTAAACATTTAACACTTTTACTTTCTTCCAGTTGAAGCGGGTTTTAACAGTCTGTGTGTGTACTGTAAATAAATTATAATACTAAAGTTAAAGTATTTGCAGAAGTAGTCCCACACTTTGCTGCTACAGCATTCACCTTTTTCAGCCATCTGTAGGCAGAAAGAGAGACAGAGAAAGAATAAGCATGTGTATTAATAATATCACCATGTATCATTACTCATGTCATCATTAGAATTATAATAATAATAAACTGGGATCTCCTACATAGGCAAAAATGAGAAATATATATATATTTTTTATTTGTCAAGCAATAGGTATTACCTACTTATATTTAACAATATTATTTCAACATTTTCCTGTTATGTCTGTAAAGCTGCTTTGAAACAATATGTAAAAAAAAAAAAAAGCGCTTGTTCAGCTCACATTTATTTACATGTCCCCTCTGGTTTAATCATTTCTGACGCACCTACTGTAGTTACTGTAACTACACTATATTTGCTCTCACAGAACATCGTCTTGCCTACTATTACCGGAAGATTACGGAATCAATTCGAAGTTGAATGGTTAACGTTAGTGTCATGAACACACCGCTGTCAATTTTGAGAAGAACCACCTTCAAACAAGTTAATAGCAAGCATTTAGGGGGCCTGCTAAAAAGGAAGCTATTAGCGTTAGAGTAACGTAACCAGCCTGAATTCACCAAATTGTTCTCTGGACCTGAGGGTAGCCTCTTCTTCCTTGCTTCTCTCTTAATTCTCATCAGCAGGACTAGCGCTATCGCTCGCTTCTTACAACGGGACAGATACATGTTTGCTGCTGACCGAAAGGAGGAGGAACAGACTATGAAAGAGCTCCCGCTAAACGTTTTTAAAACCCCGCCTACGCCATAGCGCAGCACAAATCGCATTGTATCTGATGGGCAATGCTGAACCCAGCGGCAAGCGCGGTGCATACCGCATCCTGTGTGAAAGGCCCAATTACGCGGTCATTATGTGGGAAACACACCGCAATAGAATAAGAATAAGTTAAGCGCTAACGTTATAGTTTGACCTCCTATTAACGTTCACGCTCTTCCACTGATAAACATGGTATTAGCTTTGTGGCTAATCTAATATAGCAATGCATTAGCGGCTGTAAGTGATGTTACAGAATATTTAGAAGTGATAATGATAGGACCGTTAGCTAGAACTACCACACAGTTTTTATATACAGGGTATGAACTAAATCTACAATCATTTCACATGACGAACGACAGACTCACCATCAACACAGTAAGTTACATCTCCGTGGCTTGGCTGATCGCTTTCTTCTGTAGTGGACTTCTGGCGCTGTTGTTAACTGTGGAGCTGCAGAGCTCCCTCTGGTGGGCACACTATGCAACACTCATAACATGAGTGAAGCATGAGACTCTGTTTCTCATGTTTCATCGGCCGTTATAAATGCAGATGCCGATTTAAATGCAATTAGCTTATATCGGCCGATAATATCGGCCGGCCGATATATCGGTCGGGCTCTAATTGTAATGCACTTCTAGGTGGTTGTCCTGCTTCGTCAATAAACAAGCTACAGGTAGTCCAAAATGCAGCAGCTAGAGTCCTTACCAGGTCAAGAAAATATGATCATATTAACCCAATTTTACAGTCTCTGCACTGGCTACCTATTAAGTTCCGTATCAGTTACAAATTATCATTACTTACCTATAAGGCCCTAAATGGTTTAGCTCCTGCGTACCTAACTAGCCTTCTACCACGCTACAACCCATCACGCACCCTAAGGTCACAAAACGCTGGACTTTTGGTAGTTCCTAGGATAGCAAAGTCCACTAAAGGAGGTAGAGCTTTCTCACATTTGGCTCCCAAACTCTGGAATAGCCTTCCTGATAATGTTCGGGGTTCAGACACACTCTCTCTGTTAAAATCTAGATTAAAAACGCATCTCTTTCGCCAAGCATTCGAATAATGTATCTCTTAAATTGTGAGTGTAGTTGCATCTGATCAAATGTGCATTTTTATTCATTAGCTTGGGTTAAACTAATTTTACTTTCTTGGATCAGCAGCTATGCTAATGATGTCTCTATTTTGTTTCTATGTTTTGCAACTAGGATTTACACAAGCTCCAGTCTGGATCCAGAACACCTGAGAAGAGATGATGCTGATCCTCAGAGGACCTCAGATGATGCTAACCCTGAATCAACAAACAGAACTAACAAATATTGCTACATGTGTGACTGCATCATATAATAATTATTAATTAATAATATTAATAATGTTCATCGTCTAGCTGAATACGTCTTGTATTAATTTTTTCTAAAAATCCTGTCAAACGTGCACAAACTGACAGCCACCACCATAAGCTACTACTAAATATTGTAGAAACATAATTTTCTGTAAAGTTGCTTTGTAACGATTTGTATTGTAAAAAGCGTTATACAAATAAACTTGAATTGAATAGTAGACCGGATTCGTGATAACAACACTGAACACTACCACCAAGTCTCAAAACTTAAATAAAAACGCATGAAAAAAATAACAACAACAGTTTAACAGTTACCCAATCTGGGTTTCCAATTTCCAATTTTAGTGAACGCAACAATAAATATTCATATAGGACCAAAGCAAATGAATTACATAAACATTTTACAGATTTAAACAGATTAAATGCAATGAAATTATTCAATTTGTAAATTCAAGAATTGTTGCATTAATACAGAGCTCTGGCATGAAATGGTAGCTAATTTTTACACTGTCGCTGGGACAGATGAAGTGGGGAAAGCAACAGCAGTTATCAAATTACTCAATTACTATATTTGCACAGGTTGGGTGGTTGGGACTTGGGTGTAGTGGAAGTCGTGGCCTAATGGTTAGAGATTTGGACTTGTAGTCTAAAGGTTGTGAGTTCGAGTCTCAGGCTGAAAGGAATTGTAGGCGAGGGGAGGGAATGTACAGTGCTCTCTCCAGCCTCCACCCCCATGACTGAGGTGCCCTTAAGCAAGGCACCGAATCCCTAACTGCTCCCTGGGTGCAGCAACATAAATGGCTGCCCACTGCTCCGGAGGTGTGTTCATGGTGTGTGTGTGCACTTCATACTTGGCTGTATATCACTTTCACTTTCTTATATATCAGATTGCAACGTACACTCACCTAAAGGATTATTAGGAACACCTGTTCAATTTCTCATTAATGCAATTATCTAATCAACCAATCACATGGCAGTTGCTTCAATGCATTTAGGGGTGTGGTACTGGTCAAGACAATCTCCTGAACTCCAAACTTAATGTCAGAATGGGAAAGAAAGGTGATTTAAGCAATTTTGAGCATGGCATGATTGTTGGTGCCAGACGGGCCGGTCTGAGTATTTCACAATCTGCTCAGTTACTGAGATTTTCACACATAACCATTTCTAGGGTTTACAAAGAATGGTGTGAAAAGGGAAAAACATCCAGTATGTGGCAGTCCGGTGGGCGAAAATGCCTTGTTGATGCTAGAGGTCAGAGAAGAATGGGCCGACTGATTCAAGCTGATAGAAGAGCAACTTTGACTGAAATAACCACTCGTTACAACCGAGGTATGCAGCAAAGCATTTGTGAAGCCACAACACACACAACCTTGAGGCGGATGGGCTACAAAAGCAGAATACCCCACCGGGTACCACTCATCTCCACTACAAATAGGAAAAAGAGGCTACAGTTTGCACGAGCTCCCCAAAATTGGACAGATGAAGACTGGAAAAATGTTGCCTGGTCTGATGAGTCTCGATTTCTGTTGAGACATTCAGAAGGTAGAGTTAGAATTTGGCGTAAACAGAACGAGAACATGGATCCATCATACCTTGTCACCACTGTACAGGCTGGTGGTGGTGGTGTAATGGTGTGGGGGATGTTTTCTTGGCACACTTTAGGCCCCTTAGTGCCAATTGGGCATCGTTTAAATGCCACGGCCTACCTGAGCATTGTTTCTGACCATGTCCATCCCTTTATGACCACAATGTACCCATCCTCTGATGGCTAATTCCAGCAGGATAATGCACCATGTCACAAAGCTCGAATAATTTTAAATTGGTTTCTTGAACATGTGACGCTAACAATGGAGGACAGGAGGCAGATGCAAGTAAAGGTAGTTTATTGACAGGAGTTGTGATGGATGAATGCTGGTGAGTGACGCAGGAACCACGATGGCAGCACAGACAGGTGGGTAGGTGATTTGAGTGCGTTGGTAGCGATGACGGTGGTGGTAGATAGGTGGTCCGTGGTGATAATCCGTGAGTGACTGTGATAATCCAAAGTAGACCGAAACAGGAAACAGGGCAAGGACAGGAACACAGGAGCACGAACAGACATCAACACATGGACCTCAAACAACGATCTGACAAACAGGAGACGAAAGACAGGGCGTTAAATAGGCGGTTGGAATGAGATGCACCTGCCGCTGATCAGGCGATCAGTGGCCACACCCACATGAACCAATCAACATGACATAACATGACTACAGCTGGAGACGGTGCATTCACGAACCGTGACAGAACATGACAATGAGTTCACTGTACTAAAATGGCCCCCACAGTCACCAGATCTCAACCCAATAGAGCATCTTTGGGATGTGGTGGAACGGGAGCTTCATGCCCTGGATGTGCATTACACAAATCTCCATCAACTGCAAGATGCTATCCTATCAATATGGGCCAACATTTCTAAAGAATGCTTTCAGCACCTTGTTGAATCAATGCCACGTAGAATTAAGGCAGTTCTGAAGGCGAAAGGGGGTCAAACACAGTATTAGTACGGTGTTTCTAATAATCCTTTAGGTGAGTGTATATCCATTTGGTTTATTAAACATTACACATATTGTGTATCTAATTAGAGTTATGCCAGTTGGTGTAGTAACCCAGGCTCACATAGTCATAGCCCATTATTGTTAAGCCAGTCGGCGTGGTAGCCAAGGCTCACATAGCCATAGGCCACTAACATTAACCTGGTCGACGTGGTAGCCTTCGGAGCAGCAGCAGTACATATGACATTAGATCTGCTTGTTGGGGGGTGTTTTGTTCTTGTTTGTAAGTCTCAGTACTTGCTCTGCCACAGCAGCATAGCAGATCTATTCTGCCAAGACCAAATACATTAACATTGTCATATACATTACCATACCAATCCCAGAAATACAGAGTTCTGGCATGAAACTGTGATGCAGTCTGATAGGTCTAACTCAATCTGACGTAATGACATCATTATCACATGGCACAGCTGATTGGTTCTCTCCTGTATTGAAATAGCCAATCCTATCCAATGAAATCATACTCAACATTCAAATATAGGAATATATAATATATAGAGCTTGCAGTAGCAGTTGCAGCTTACTTCAGAAACCCTCCACCTTCCCCAGCTCCACCTGTATAGACCTGCTATGAGGTGATTCATGTATGCTATGGGGTTATTTCATGTATGTAATATTTGCAGCAGCAATCTGAGCAAAATGAGCAGGTGCCTGGGGTCACCCGCGGTTACGAGTCATCCAAAAATATTTTTAATGATATTCGGGTTGCGGTCGGTCGGGTCGTTTGAAATAAAGATGCCAATTAAACATTTGTAATTTATAAAGTACTAGACACAATTTTGATATACAATTTTGAATACATAGGCCTACACTTTATTGGCTGAATAACTGGCGCGAATAGAGAGACCACCTGTCCCGCTTTACATTGTACAGCAATTTTACCCTTTGTCCCGCCTCACGCAAATTGAGCATCTGTCCCGCTTTTTCATTCGATCCTGCATAATAAATACACGGATATGTCCATAGGCTTACTGGTAACTTAAGTCCAATAGTTCATAGGAGAGCAATAAAAGCGTTAGTCTATAGGCAGAGTCGTACGTCAATCAGACTGTTGACTGGTACACAAACGCCTCCTCAACATTGTCAACAATCTCAAATTGGAGAGCGTGCGCTGTTCAGTCAGGTTAAGCAGCCATGGCCAGTGTGGCCACGAAAAAGAGAAGATGCACTTTTAATAGCGAATGGACCGCAACATATTCTTGTTTAAGACCTGTTTATGCAAAACAGTTTTTCTATGGGACATGGTGGAGAATACGACGTGAAGCGACATGGTGCATGTGAGTAGCTTACCACAGAAAAAAAGCACATCATCAAGAAACATGCAAATCAGTGCGATCGTTTTTAAATAATATTTATAACCCACAGACTGACAAAGTTTCGGCAGCAGAAGTGATGAGCATTTATCATGCCATACATCACACACATTCATATCGCTCCACCGACTGCAGTAACAAGTTAGCCCCAGTAATTTTTCCAGATTCTGAAATAGCTAAGAAAAAAGCTGTAGAAACTTCAGGTGATATTTTGGGCCAGGTAGTGTCTTAATCTGTTAGTCGGTGGGTTTAAAAACAAATATAGGCAATATATTACAGAAAGTTTGAAATGTCTACTTTTAAACGAAAATATTCAAACCCAAATAAATAGGCTACTCTCTGATTATGTTATCCATATGAAATGTGCATTTCTCTCTGGCGTTCACGGCGAGTCCTCATGGAGGACAGTTTATTACTAAACAATTAAATGTCTCCTTGGTAATTTATTCATTATCATTACTTTACCAGTTCTTTGTGGCAAGCCTTATGTGTGCGGTCATAACGCTTATTATCCTGTAGGCTATTGCCTATTTAAGTAATTCAATTAATATAAAGGGGCGACGTATTTACTACTTTTAAAAAATGTGGGACAGGAAGCATGTCGGGTACAATATTTTCTTTTTCTGCGGTCCGAGTTGTGGGCGGGTTAGTTGAAAACATCGGTCGGGTGCGGGTTGTTTATACATTGACCCGCGCATCACTGGCAGCAATATTTCTTATATGCTCACAGCAGCATGTTGTGGCTGTATTGGTAGTAGCAAGTCTTGGCACTGCATCAGCATCAGCAAAGCAGATCTATTCTGCCAAGACCAAATACATTAACATTGTCATGTACATTACCATGCCAATCCCTCTGCGAGTTGTCATAACAGAACTGTAGGTAATTTTAGTTAAGGGGAATATAAATTGAAACCTCCCATTATAAAACCCCATACAGTAGGTGTCACAGATTAAGATGGAGACAAGAGCTTAGTGAATGAAATAGCAGGTTTATTGGCACGTATGGCTGAGGTAGATTGACTGAAGCAATGATGGGTGAGTATCCAACACAAATGACAGTTCTATGATTCATAGCTCAGTTCTGAAGATACATTTCTTTGCTGGTTTGCGGAGGGTTTGGGATCCAGGAGGAAAGGAGATCAATGTAGGAGGAACCATGGGAATCTATGGGTAGGCTAAGTAAAGACAGGTAAATAGCATTCAGTTCAGTGTAGTGAACGGTAGACCAGACAGTGAATGACTGGAAGGAGCGTGATTTTGAATGGTGACTTGATTACAGATGACAGGTGCAGGGAATCAGAACTCAGGTGAACAGGATCTGGTGTAAGTTGTGGCTGGCGATTGTGGTGGCTCGCTGACAATAGGAAAATGTCGAAGGAAACCACAGTGGTTGTTAAAGGGCAGAACAAAACTTTCTAAAGAAAAATACCTTTTTTAAAAAAAATCTCATTAGTTGACTAATAATAATGTATACACTAAATAATATACTTATATTATTTTGGTCACCCAATATCACAGTCGACACAAACAAGTTTGTCACCTGTGAGTGTTGATTTTATACATTATATGAACAGATCAATGTAAATTATTCTACTATACAGACTAGAGCTGAAACAACGAATCGATTTAATCGATTAAAATCGATTATTAAAATAGTTGTCAACTAATTTAGTCATCGATTCGTTGCTAAATAATTTATTTGCCGTAAGCGGCTTATTTCGTGCATATTTCAGATCTGCGGTGACCAAAGTGTGGCAGTAATGAGCCACCGGAGGATTTACTCAGCCAGTACAACAGGAGAAGTAGCGAATAGCCAATAGCTGGCCTCGTTTTATGTCACGTGCTTCCCGAACGGCGTCTCTGCAGCATTCAGCAGGATGTGGGAGTACTTTATTTTGAGCCTTCAAAAAAGAAGATTAACCTGTAAACTCTGCACTACTGAACTGTTTAAGGGACCGTTCACATATCGCGTCTTTTGCGCGCTCATGTTCGTTATTTCCAATGTAGGCGCGCAGTATGCGCGCCCATAATGGAAGCGACGCGGTCGCGACGCACCCGTTTTTCCAGGCACGTGCACACCGCATCGAGTTAAAAACATTTCAACTTTTCAGAATGCAGCAAGCGCACCGCGGGTCATGTGACAAGAACTAAATAATCAGCTTCATCCTTTCCCGTAACAACGTTAAAAGCTCAGCCAAGATGAAGGAACAGCTGATCATAGCTGTATATGGATTCCCATTTTGAAATAAATTTAGTAGCAGAGCTACTGCAAGCGATTTTTAGAGCTGCAAATCCATTTATCCTTTGCTGAAATTTCCGCGTCTTCAAGGAGAGAGCACGTCATGGTTGCTTAGCAAAGGCAGACGCCTCAGGGGCGCTTCTGCACGAGCGCTTTGGAAAGGAGGAGAAAGTGGCGCGCCTAGCGTTTTAGGCGCGATATGTGAACGGCCCCTAAGCCTTTTATTTGTGCAGATTCTCCAGTACAATGTTGTTTGCAAATGTTTAGTTGTAAAAGCTGATAACATTGCTTTTTAACAGTTAACATTTAAAGCTTTACAAACATGTTCTGTGATCAGTTTGTCGTTTACCAGTTCATAATTCAGTCGTGCAGCCTAATTATGACTGAATGAGAGAGGTAAATGTTTAAAGATATTTGAAATGCACTTTTTTTTCTAAGTATTCACTGCTCTTTTTCACACAGCAGGTTTTTTGTGTGTCCGTTTTTTCTGGACAACCTTCTGATGGATTTTACTTTAAATTGTGAGTTCCATTCAGGTTTCATGCCATTGGCACTTTATTCGAAGGATTGTTTACAATTTCACAGCAAAAGCTATAAAGCTGTTTCCCAGTAAATAATAAAATACAATGCACTGCAATCTTATTCTGTTTTATCCTTATTCTTCGTGAAAATATGTTCTGAAAGATTCCTTAATAAGCTTTGTTCGGGATGTTAAACTACTTTAGGAGCTCTAAGGACTGCCATGGTGAAAACATTATTTGAAATCTCCTTGTGAAATTTGATAGAGTATGGGTCAGTGTTTTGATTGCAGAAGAGTTTGACAAGGGATCACTAACACATAATAAAACAACTCCAGGTATATTTGTGATGAGGATATGACAATGCAAAATTATAAAAATCTCTTAAAAATCTATGCTGAATGATAAAGACCCTTTATTAATAATTTACTTTGGGGGAAAAATGGAAAAAACTAAAATATAAGTACATAAACCGATTAATCGATTAATCGTAAAAATAATCGACAGATTAATCGATTATCAAAATAATCGTTAGTTGCAGCCCTAATACAGACGCAGTTGTTATATTCAAATGGTGATGGCAAATCTCGCTGTATGCACTATATTGACTTTACTGATAAAGTATAAACTATTGGCTTACAGAAATATTAGTGTGTCAAAGTAGTTTTTGTCACACACACACACACACACACACACACACACACACACACACACACACACACACACACACACACACACCACACAACACACAATGTCTGATTTGTGCTATGTGTGTGTGAGTGCTTGTTTGAAAGAGATATGGAGTTAATTCGTTATCTGACATTTTCCCATTACAGTTGCAAAGCCAAAAGAAATTGTATTACTCTTCTGCAGAGTGACCAAATCTTTCCAGGTACAGTAGATTTTAAGTACTGATCATAAGTTACCTCTTGACTTTAATTCCATTCGACTTTAAACAGTGATTCAGAATATCAGGGCTAATATCACAGCGACATACATTGACAATGAATATTGATTCATCTAAGCAGTTTTTGCCCAAGGCCAGGACAGACAGTTACTTAGTCTGACAGATGGATGCCCATGATGTAACTGGACTGAGATATGCTGGGCTTGTACATTTTACTAGCACGCAACATCTGGACAGCAATTCAGAAAAACACCATGAAAGCAAGTCAGAGCATTGCATTCATGTTTGTACATTTAACCAATACAGCATGCAGAGTAAATGCTTTGAAAATATACTTTATTGCAGAAAATGTGATTCCTAGAACATTGTGACATACAGTTAGCCGATGGCTAGTCTCTAAAGTTCATTCCTCCCTCCCATCAACTGTTTTTTTTCTATGTAGAAATGAAAAGGGCATAAAGAATCACTGTCATTTATAATGAAAAGAATAACGAGTGATTTAAAAGAGTATGTAGGCTGAGGTAATTAATATTCCTCTAAAAAACACTCACCGTTGCTTCTGTCTTTGAGAAATTTGCTCTGTTTTCAAGAGTACTGTATGTTTGTATTTTTGACCATAAATGAACTGCATTTAAATTTACATTTAAAATTTAAATAAATGTATGCATTTAGCAGAAGCTTTATCCAAACCGACTTACATTGCATTCAGGCTAACAATTTTCTCCTGACATGTGTTCCCTGTGAATCGAACCCCCAACCTTGCGCTTACTAATGCAATGCTCTACCACTTGAGATACAGGAACACATTTGTTATCATTTATTAACATTTATTATCATAAAAGCATCACTCTCAGATATTCACATTGTTTATCAATGTGGGTTTTTCAATGACTGAGTCTTAAACGTTGACCCTCTGTTTTTTTCCGTATTGATTATTTAATTGCACTTTTGCATCATCAGTCACCTGCGGGTCACAGTCACAAACTTGTCATTCAGAGATGTGATGATTTATAATCAATAAGGTACTAAAGCAAGATATGCATGCAACATCTGTTTACTTCAATACCATGTTGCAATGCTTTATTTTTGTTTGTATACTGATCCTGTTCCTCATTCTTCTCCTCATCATTTCCTGTAAGGTCTTTAGTTTCACTCTCAATAAAATGTAAAAACACCACATTTCTTTATCTAACTATCCTACTATAAAGAATTTTATAGTTTTAAATATAAAATAAATCTGTAAAATAACAGAAAAAGTACTGGCAGCTCAATATCGGGACATTTAACATTAATTTTACTGACATTAAACATCTGATAAAACATAAAACATCTGATTAAAATATCTGCAAAAAAAAGTGTTACAACTATACAGATAAAATTGTAATTTAGATCAGATCAGAGTGTTTTTTTTTGTGTAATTTTAACCTACATTTTTTTTTACTCTTAGCAACTTCATAGCAACCCACAAACAACCCACAACCTAACATGATAGCAGCATTCTGGCCACCACCCAGAACCCTTCAGTACTGTGACATCGAGTTTTCATGGCTTAGAAAATGCTGAAACGTATACAAATTTTACAGTTATGTTTGCTCCCACTAGTGGCACAGAAATGACACAGAGCAGCAGACATCTCCCCTTCTCTCTCATAATCTTGGTTTATCCATGACATTTGTGCATCTCCATGATTGCACCTTACTTAACATGCACACACATGCATTCTCATGCTGCACAATTATCTGGCCTTCAGGTGAAACTTGCACTCAAGGGGGAATTAAAAGTACTTTATTTACATCAAACTAAATTAAATATATTAATACTTAAGGATGTGTCCTCGGCTTTAGGCACTTTCATGTCCCAGGGATGGTTTAAAAAATATGACAAACTTCAACACTGTTATAGCTGCTTTTATTGTTTTACAATTGTATAAGTATACAAGAATACACGTTTTTTTCCTTCTTTTAATTAATCGGAAATGTGCTGCAATTTCTATTCCAAAGCATACATATATAATGTAATTAACGGCAAGCACACAAAATATGCGCAAAATGTACACATTTTGTATGTACTCACGCCCTTCTAAAACGGTTCGTTCTAACATGCCCCCACATCTCTATGTCACAAAGTGGGAAGATTTGCATAACGCCACCCAAATATTCCTGCAAAGAATGAAGGCGTAACTTTTATTCTGGCTGTTGCCACCATTGCCATGTTATGGAGATGCTGTGTGTTTCATTTTGAGAGCGGAGCTACTTTGTTTGGTCTTCCAAAAGATGACACAACTAAAAATAATTGGTTAAGTTGTATCTACAACACCGTTCCAGTTCAACCCAAATATTAAGATGTGTGCAGCACATTTTATGGAGGATGAGGACTGTTTCCTGAACCAGTAGCCTACAATGCGTCTGTGGCACAAAGGCTGTTTCTATAAAGTGAGGCAGTTCCATCTTTGCAAGGACAGTCTGGCACTTCTGACTCACAGTCTGTTAGTACTTTTTTTATATTTAAAGAATTTGCCAATGTCTATTAAAAAATGTGATTTTTGAGCAGTGTATATTAGCGCTTGTTGTTTGTTATTTCTCTGATCACAAATGCAGACATGGTTTTATTACGCAGCGTGATACGAAACCCAACGTGTAAAAAGACAGTATAAGTCATTACAATCAGTCATTATGTGCCCACTGAATGCAACAAATGCCTCGTTTGTAATGGTTTTTATTGGTTTTGTCATGCCTTTAGACAGCATCACAGTGTTAGGGGCGAACCATTTCCGTCACATGCTTGAGGTATTTAGCCAATCACAATACACTGGATTGCTGGCTAATCAGTGTATACCTCGCTTTTCAGAACGATGAGCTCTGTAACAAGTGAAAATACAGTCATGTTTTAAGTCTTGTATATACTTTATATTTGTATAAACAGTTGAACACTGTTAGTTATCAAATTAAATAATCTAATAAGAGTTCCACAGTCAAAAAGTGCCCATAGTTTAAGAAACACCCATAAAACACAACTCAATGATTCACACACAAAAGACTTAGCTTTTGAACCTCAGGACAAATATATAATCAGCATCATTCTCCCCGCCTTTTCTGCTGTTTTCTCCTTTGCTGTTCCTATACGATAAACTGATATTTCTTTGTTGATATGCACGTTTCTCCAATCACAACACTTCTAGTCCCTTCACACACACACACAATCTGTATCTGGATCCCCCAAAAGTTCTCTTGCTTCATGGCGGATGCCTCAGTGAATTCTTTGATGTTATAGGCCAGGGATCCTCAAATCTGGCCCACGAGATCCACTTTCCTGTAGAGTTTAGCTCTAACCCTAATTAAACACACCTGAGCATGCTAATCAATGTCTTCAGGATCATTAGAAAAACACAGGCAGGTGAGTTTGATCAGGGTTGGAGCTAAACTCTGAAGCGCATTGGCCTTCCAGGGCAACATTTGAGGAACCCTGTCATTGCGGGGGAGCCAGCTCAGGCTTTGTAAATGTGGTGATGTAATTAGCCATCATAGGGTTAATTCCTAAATATGGCGTCCTCCGAGTATAAAAAGATACTTGACAGGCATCTAGTTGTCGTGCTATTCCGGGTCCGGTAAGCGATGTCATTATGGGGCGCCGGTTTAGGCTTGGGAGCGTGGCTAAAAAAAAAAAACGCGGAGTGAACGCTTATCATGGCGAACCGCTTTATTAGCACGTTCTTGAGTGCACTGCGTGGTGTGAGTTATCTACCACCGACACCGTGGTACAAGGCGTGGAAGTGTTGGAGCAGGCTTAGCAGACTTTGTACGCTTTGAAGACTCTGTTGACCCGTGCTATTTCCTAAACATTAAATCTGATCGGCGTGTGACACTGAACGACCATGGACAGATTAGATGGTGTTTCACTTACAAGATGACGGTCTCCTTCCGGTGTAAGATGATGCCCAAGTGGATCAAACCACGCCTTGGTGTATAGCCCGCCAGGATACATCTAACTCGGTACTGTGACGCTGTTCCTCGATTGGTGGACGATGGGGAAATGGTACAGCAACGAACATCTATGAATGTCATCCCTTATGTTTGGATGTTATGAAGAGTGTTTGGGTTTTGTACTTTTTTCTGTTTGTGATTTTGGGTTTATCTGCTTGTCAAGAAGTAAAAGAATGTTCTGTTATCGCATGCTACTGTGCCGATTATGATTCATGAGCATCAGCAGGTTAGCTGTTGTCATTATTGAAGAAGGACAGGCCCCTTTTTCCGAGCATGATTTTATGCTTCATTGACTGAGTTTTATGTAAAGTTTGTTTCCTTTGTTTATTGCTTTTGTATTTATTGTTTTTTTTTGTCTTTTTCCCTTCAGAATCTGGGGTACTAGTGGTTCCTGAAGCCTTCTAGGTGTGGTGGTGGTTTGATTGACAGTTGTAGTGTTCACAACGGGTGGAGTGTTGTGAGAGCACGAGTGGTTGCTGTGATCTGATAGTCAGGATAAATTCCCCAGGTTCTGAAGTGGTGTGTGTGATGTGTGACTTATAATATTTTTTCTTTAACAACTTATTATTGATTGTTTTGTATTTTACTAAATAGTGTGTTTTAGAATAAACTGTTTTGTATTATCATTGTTGTCTGTTATCTTACTCAGCCACTACGTATCTGCGTGCTTTGTGTATCTGGATAATCTGTGCGTTCCTGGACTATTTCCGGGTGGCGTAGTCGGACTTAATCTAAAATCATAGCAGTCATGCCACATAAAGCAACGTGGTGATATCACATCATGTAAACCCAAACATAAATAGGTCTCGAGGCAGTGCTGCGCTGCAGGATTATAACATTCCAGTCATGCAGGCCTCATGATGGATATATCAGTGAAAAGAAGCAACATTAAAAGAATGTTCCCGGCTAAACCCAACTTAATATCCAGCTTGTGTGGCATCCTGCTAATTACCACAGAAAATAATTTTGACTTGCCCCTTAGATTGTAAAAACTTGAGCACAATACAGTGCTGTGTGTCTGCCCCATAGACATCCATTTTAAGTGTTTTTTCCCTTCATTTTTACAAATTTAAAGGGGTTTATCAGATTTATTGTCAGTGGAAATCAACACAAGATGGCGCCAATGATGATGGCGGCCTCCGTGGTGTGCTCCGCAGTTGTTTTGTATTTTTGTTAGTTTGTCCTGTCTTTAGTTACATCCCTGTAATCAGTTTATCCAGAGACGAATTGCTGGACATTCGGCACTACACATCACCCACTATTTCACCGGTTTTCGACTATTCTGTTTTGCTGGAAATAGTAGTTGGCTGTGCATCTGAGCTGATCAAGCGGTTCAGGACGTGCAGATGGGGGAAGAGAGCAAGCGCGCTCGTGAAACTCAGGAAGCATGTAACATATAAGGATTTTTCACACTCTGCTGCCTTGTGTTTCACGGAAACCTGGTTAAATAACGCCACACCGGACATAAGGGGCCAAGCACCGAAGGTGCGAGGCACCTATTGTTTTTGTTGGCGTTCTTATTATTAGGGGCCAAGCACCGAAGGTGCGTAGGACCCTATTGTATTTGTTCCCGTTCTTATTAGGGGCCAAGCACCGAAGGTGCGTAGGACCTTATTGTATTTGTTCCCGTTCTTATTATTATTAGGGGCCAAGCACCGAAGGTGCGTAGGCACCTATTGTAATCGTTGGCGTTATTATTCTTCTTCCGTTTCTTCCGCCGCAAGTCTATGGCATCCCATAGAACCGATTGCGGGAAAGTTGTATAATTTGGCACACTGATATAGGACAGTCCCAACATTAACTGTAGCAAATTTTCTAGCGCCACCACTTGTCCAAAGTTTCAATGTTTCTATGCTAATAACTTTTGAACCATAAGCCAGAAAATGAAAATTCATGGATCAATGAAAAAGTTATGGATTTCATGTCGATTTACGAAACGGTTCTCATTTAGCGCATCAACGAATTTGCTGGAAGGGTGCCAAAATGCATTGGAGGCTGTATCTCTGCAACGCTTTGACATATTTGCACCAAACTTTGTATGTGTTATCGTCACCTCACACATGCCACATAAATTTGGTAACAACGCAACCTATTGGTCAAGAGTAATAAACCATTCAATAACCATGAATAATTACACTTTTGAAAATACTAATAACTTTTTATTGCATTAGCCTATTGGAATGAAACTGTTATCAAAATATTCCCTGGTTTATGCTGACAACATGGATACCAAATATGCCAGATTAAGCTGAACTTCCTGTCCGCCATTTTGATTCATGTATAAAACATACTTTTTCGAACTATTAATGAACCGTAGGTTTGATTTTCACCAAATTCGAATCAGATGATCTCCAGACTGTCCTGATACAAAGTTATGGATTATGTGTCGATAGACAAAACTGTTTTCGCATACCACAACGACGAAATTGACGCATCATGCCAAAATGAAACATCAGGCTGTATCTCTGCAATGCTTTAGAATATTGACACTAAACTTCTTGTGTGTTATTGTCATCTCACACAGAACACACCAAGCCTATGCTCTCAATGTCAAATGCAGAAATGTTAATCCATGCATTTATGACCTCAAGGTTAGATTATTGTAATGCTTTATTGGGTGGTTGTTCTGCATGCTTAGTAAACAAACTACAGCTAGTCCAAAATGCAGCAGCAAGAGTTCTTACTAGAACCAGGAAGTATGACCATATTAGCCCGGTCCTGTCAACACTGCACTGGCTCACTATCAAGCATCATATAGATTTTAAAATATTGCTTATTACTTATAAAGCCCTGAATGGTTTAGCACCTCAGTATTTGAATGAGCTCCTTTTACATTAAAAATCCTCTACGTCCGCTACGTTCTCAAAACTCAGGCAATTTGATAATACCTAGAATATCAAAATCAACTGTGGGCGGCAGATCCTTTTCCTATTTGGCGCCTAAACTCTGGAATAACCTACCTAACATTGTTCGGGAGGCAGACACACTCTTGCAGTTTAAATCTAGATTAAAGACCCATCTCTTTAACCTGGCATACACATAACATACTAATATGCTTTTATTATCCAAATCCGTTAAAGGATTTTTATGCTGCATTAATTAGGTAAACCGGAACCGGAAACACTTCCCATAACACCCTATGTACTTGCTACATCATTAGAAGAATGGCATCTACGCTAATATTTGTCTGTTTCTCTCTTGTTCCGAGGTCACCGTAGCCACCAGATCCAGTCTGTGTCCAGATCAGAGGGTCACTGCAGTCACCCGGATCCAGTACGTATCCAGACCAGATGCTGGATCAGCACCTAGAAAGGACCTCTACATCCCTGAAAGACAGCGGAGACCAGGACAACTAGAGCCCCAGATACAGATCCCCTGTAAAGACCTTGTCTCAGAGGAGCACCAGGACAAGACCACAGGAAACAGATGATTCTTCTGCACAATCTGACTTTGCTGCAGCCTGGAATTGAACTACTGTTTTCGTCTGGTCAGAGGAGAACTGGCCCCCCAACTGAGCCTGGTTTCTCCCAAAGTTTTTTTCTCCATTCTGTCACCGATGGAGTTTCGGTTCCTTGCTGCTGTCGCCTCTGGCTTGCTTAGTTGGGGACACTTCATCTACAGCGATATCGTTGACTTGATTGCAAATAAATGCACAGACACTATTTAACTGAACAGAGATGACATAACTGAATCCAATGATGAACTGCCTTTAACAATCATTTTTGCATTATTGACACTGTTTTCCTAATGAATGTTGTTCAGTTGCTTTGACGCAATGTATTTTGTTTAAAGCGCTATATAAATAAATAAAGGTGACCAAAATTATTTGATTACAGCGCCTCCTGTTGGTCAAAAGTGATAGGCCATTTAATCTTATTACTAGTGGTTGTATTTATGATTTTCAGCCATTTCAATTACAATCATCCTAAAATTGGTTTAATTGCTGATTGTTGCGCTTCGTGTGATGCTCCATGCCATGCTTAGCTCCTAAATTTGCCGTTGGAGTGCTTGGCCCCGTAATTGCTGCTTGCAGCTATATTTTGTGTTTTTTTTCAGTTTCACACCTTTATTCATGTCTACATGCTCGAGAAGAATCTCTATTAAACGGAGCTAAAATGCTATATCCTGACTTGCTATTCATGTTATTCATGAAGATAGTTTGGCTGGCGGTCTAATCTTGGATAAGAACACCAATTTGAGGACAGTACATTGAAAAGGCACTTTGTTCAGAGAACTAGGACGTTCATGCTTACTTAATTATGTGCAAGTATGAATGAGCACCATAGATGAATATAAAGATGGTGACAGAGCTTCTCAGAGGAGTGCTGGCAGCAGTCACACATCAGCATCAACAGCCAGCGCAGCGGCAAGGGCTTATGTGAGAGCAGAAGCAGCGTGCATCTTTTTGCTGAAAAAGAAGCCAAGTTAAAGATTGAGCAAGCAGAGCGGGAAGCTAAAGCACTAGGCTAGACTTGACGCTGAACTAAGTGGCAGCAGCCGTAGCATAGGCAGAGATATTAGAGGCAGCTGAGGAACAGTCAAACAGTCAAATGTACCAGATGACAAAAGTGCTGAAAAATTTTTAAAAGAAGAAATGCATGCAGCATACAACTGACTACATTACATAGCAAGCTGAGATACAAAATTATTCATGCTGCGATGACTGTAAAACAAGAGAAAAGTTTGGTTAGATGGGAAAAGCCACTTGAATCTTTGCCACTTATCTCTCATCCACAAATCCAGGTAAAAGCCTCAGAGGAGTGCATGGCCTTGTCTGATTCCTAGTTTTCACCACTGAAAAAAAGGCCTAACATCCCAGGCACTAATAACCAATGGTGGTCACATCCTCAGTCAGGCGCTCACATCAGTTTGAATGCCACAGCTCAACCTTATGCTCCTCTGCACTATGCTTCCTAGGCTGAATCAATCAATGACCCTCCTATGACAGAGTTTAAGTTTCTGGCACATCCAGAAATGGTGACTACAGGGCTCAGTCAGAAAATTTCAGAGCATGGCAATCCTCATTTTTAAATGCTATAAAATATCTTGACATAACGCCTAATGAGGAGTTGGACCTTTTAACTAAGTGGCTAGGAAATCAGGCCATTATGTCAACGTTTCCTGCATGTTAACAATCCTCAGATTGCTCTTAGGAGAGCCTGGGACAGGCTGGTTGAGTGTTATGCTTCACCAGAGGTTATCGAAGATGCTCTGTTCAAGAAACTGGACATGTTTTCTAAAATGTCTTAGGAGATCTTCTCACGCAAATCTTATCAGCAAAACAAGATGGATACTTGCCTGGCTTGACATTTTTGGATACCGTTCGAGGCATCAGTCCTATAGTAGCAAAGCTCTCACACAGTTTTCAAGAAAAATGGGTAACCAAAGGATCCAAGTCTAAAGCAGATTACCCCAGCTTTTCCCCACTTTCTCATTCTTTGCTGAGTTAATTTGCAATGAGGCACATATCGGGAATGATCCAAATTTTTCACTTATTCGTTCCAGCGATATCCACTCAAAGGAAAGTCCAATTCCTAGGATGATGAGAGTTTCATTGTCCGCTCACAAAAACAACGTTGTCAGGGACTGAAGAGTTGAAAATATAAAAAGACACAGTCAAATGCACAATAGACCCCACCCTTTGAAAAGATGTCGAGGCTTTTGATCCAAACCTATTGAGGAGATAAAGTCTTTCCTCCGTGAAAATGGGATATGCTACAAGTGTACATCCACAAGAACATCCACTACTCATCTGGTCAGAGATTGCAAGATAGCTGTCATGTGTACAGAATGTGAAAGTAAACTCCATGTCACAGTCATGGACTCAGTCCCACCTTCTCCTACACCCCAAGAGAGCCAAGGAGCAGAAGGAGATGAGAATGGATTGTCAACATCCACAGTAATGTCTCACTGTACTCAGATATGCGGCAAATGACAACCAGGGAAATCATGCTCTGAGATATGTTGTGTGTTATTCCCTTAGAATCATCCAGAAAAGGTTGTCAAAATGTATGCTATACTAGACGATCAGAGCAAACACTCATTGGCTAAATCAGATTTTTTTTTTAATTGTTTGGCATTGACAGTGAACCACATTCTTATTCCCTCAGAACATGTGCTGGGGTTATGAACGTAGCCGGACTGGGTTGTACATTATAATTAACTCAAATGATATATAGGGAATTTTAATAATTAATCAGGAATATGATTAATATATATATCTCATATTACAGTTACATTCAATTTATTGAAGATGAAAAATAGGTTTGTTTCAATTGTATATATCAATAACTCAATACAGGGCACTGTAATTTACTCATTAATATGTCAATATACCATTCTTCATATAAATTATAGTGATATCTCTTTCTGTAAATTACCGCAAATCAAACAGTGGTTTGTCCAGCAAACGGTCGTAAGATTAACTTATCAACTTTCAATAAAGTTATCACTTCTTATAATTCAAGGAAAAATATTCTCTGGCCATTATCCTATCATTATGAAATTTCGGTTACTAAAAAGTAAAGAGCTTGTAGCTAAAGATCAGACATTTCATTGACTCGTGAAGTGAGCGCTTAGAGGCAATCATGAATATATATTGGTTTTTAATAATTGAACTAATAATACATCAAACTACAAATCACACAGAGTAAATACGCGTACGACAATACAGACAGTAAACTTTGTACAAGACATAACGGAATCCAAATGAGGGAGAGAGAGAGAGAATGAGTGAGAGAGGATGAGAGAGAGAGAGAGGTGAGAGAATTAGGCGTGATCACAGAATCACGCGCTCAGTTATGCAAACTCACAGACAGAAACCCTTGAAAGACAACAACGAATCAAATCACCTTGAAAAGGTAATAGACAAACTTTAAGCAGCATTTACATCTCCATAGAGAATGATACTTGCATGTGTCTCTTTGTGACTCGCCAGACCAGCGTGCGTGTGAGCAGCGTGATCCTGTAGCTAGGCGTGTTCTTTCGTGTCTTCCGGGGCTGCTGCGGAATCGCGCGGTATTTGAAAGGTTCAACAAAGCAATGTTTCAGAATTCGTCTTCCTCGTGTGGAGAGGCGAATAGGTGAATAAACTTAGTAAGGAAAAGAAACGAAAACAACGGAGGTGAAAGCTCCCGAAGGAGCCATGAGAACGGCTGTTCTCTCAGCCGCCGTGCTGAGAGGGACCAGACAGGGACAAGAGGAGACGAGAAGAGCGAGAGGAACTTCCTGGGTCAGTCCTTATAGCTCGACTGGTTCATGCCTCTGTTTGCGTGAACAACCAATGAACGTCCGCGATCTGAAGCGGGAAAAAGTTCCTTTGTCTCTGGGGAAACACCCACTCTAATAAGTTCTGGCTTATAAGATTTCAGCAGTGATATTTCAGCAAGTTCGTAATTCCAGATTAATACATTTTACACACCTTTCATATAGGTGGATAGTTGGGTCACAACATGACAATTCCAAAGATACCAAAAATTACATATATAACTGATAGAAACACGACGTTACATTCATATGCAGAATTACACACATTTAAAGATTGACAGACGATAAAATTGTAGATACTCCAATTTTTGATTATGGAAAACATCTAATGCACCAAAAAGCAATACTTAATACATTTAGAATACATTGAGAAAAAGTGCCAGTTTAGAATACACTGAGAGAAGGTGCCAGTGGGCTGGCTTTTTCCTGTCCTGTTTCCCAGTGTGATCATAAAGTTTTATGAGCTGGTCAGGAGTAGGGTTACAACTCATGATTCTATTTGAGAACATTAAAATTAGGAGAAACATTTCCAATTTGCAAGTCAGCAATTTATAATCCTCGCATAACAAGGATTAACAATTTTATGCAACGCACAAACATATTCAAAATACATATTATTAAGGACTTACATAAAGAGCGGAAAGAAAAGTTTGTGTGTGTGTGTTTAGGAATGTGGGTGTTTCGTTTCTCCTTTGAGGCTGCTTACGTGACTTTGGAATGTCTCGTCCAGTGTCGTAAATAATTTAAATCCAGCCAGGATAGCGCCAGGCCAGGCATTTAGCTTAGAAAAAGTTGGGTTTATATGCCTGAATTCAAAATCTTCAAGCTTTGGGTTTGCATTGTTTTAGATTCAACGAACCGTGGTTCATTAGTTCAGAACCCATGAATCGATTACCTGCATATCCGTTACATGAATATATCTGCCAGGAAAACTGAAGGTTTTGTGATCTCACCAGCAGCAGGAGGGGCTTCCTTTGCTCTACCACCACTCATAGAGTGCAATCAATAATCTCCAGCAGAGCTGAAATACATACCCCGAGTGTAGCCTTGAATCACGCTCACTTGAGGTCAATATCATGGCAAATTCCCAACCTTGACTCCAATGCCCAGAAACTTCTCCTACTTAATGGCCCACATGATGCATCCTTTGCCCAAAAGTTAGACGTAGGGTGGGTTGTAGTTGGGTAGTTGGCAAAAGCCTTTCCCTGGCAGTTGCCATTTATGGGCTTAGGCAAGCCGTTAGCGAGGGTGAAAAAGTACATGGCTCAGATACTAGACAGTTAGTGGAAAGACACTTCTACATGGATGACAGACTTGTGTTCCTTCCAACTGATGATCATGCAATTAGTCTCCTCAAAAGAACACGAGCATCCTTCGCTGAATTGAACCTTTGTTTGCATAAGATTGTTTCAGACAGCTCAGTTGTTATGCAAGCCTTTCCCCAAGAGGAACATGTTAAGACTGTAAAGAACTTAGACCTTAGTGGTGTGGTTCCTCCTATACAACAGACCCTTGGGTTATGTTGGGAAATAGCAGGCAACACTTTCTCCTATGAAGTGTTATCAGTCAATAAACCATTCACAAAACATGGTGTGCTGTCCACTGTGAACAGCATTTTTGATCCACTTGGCATGGTCTCTCCAGTCACCATACCAGGCCGAGCCCTACTGCGGGAACTCTCGAACTACACCTCTGACAGGCATGCTTTACTTCCCGAAGGAAGGAAAGAATGGGAAACATGGCAAGACTCTCTGTAGAACCTAAAGCAACTGCTTATTCTTCGAACTTATATTTCAGTTTTCCTCTCAGAGGCCAAGCTTGTAGAGTTGTGTGTTTTTTCTGACACCTCCACTAAAGCAATCAGTGCAGTGGCTTACCTCAGGGCAGTTGACGGTGATGGAAATAGTACTGTCGAATTTGTCTTAAGTAAAGCCAAACTAGCAACACAACACAAACAAACAATTCCGCGTCTCAAACTCTGTGTGGCAGTATTGGCGGTTAAAATTGTTGACCTTATTAGTCATGAGATAGATCCTAGACTGGATGCCTTAAGATTCTACTACAATAGCAAACTAGTCTTGGGGTACATGCACAATGAGACAAAGCATTTTTATGTGTATGTGCATAAAAGGAGTCTACAAATTTGCCAATCTTCAAGGCCAGAGCAATGGTTCTATGTCCCGACTGAGCTCAACCCAGCTGACCATGCCTCTAGAGGAGTTGCTACATCACAACTCAATGATTCGGCATGGCTCAAAGGACCACCATTTCTTTCCAAACCATACACATTCTTGCAGGAATAGCAGGAATTCTATGAACTTGTCTGTCCAGAAAACAACATCGAGGTAAGGCATGACATCCTTAGCTATTGCACTCAAATTGGACTTAATGGTTTTAGGGACTGAAAGATTCAAGAGATTCTCTACCTGGAAAACTCTTGAAAGAGCTATTGTCCTTTTGATCCACACTCATCAGACAATCAAATCCAAGAGTGGTTGTGGAGAGCATGTAGGGTGGAATCAGTGTAGTAAAGCTCAAATCCTACAAGAGCGTTCACTGGCCTGGAATGCAATTTTAAAAGCAGCTCAACGGGAGAGCTTTCCTATGGAATATACAGCCCTTTCTGAATGGAAAGCCCTTACGAAAAACAGCCCTCTCTTAAAACTTGATCCAATTTTCAATGAAGGTCTAATCCAAATTGGAGGAAGATTGAAAAACTCTTCATTAAGGTCCAAAGAAAAGAACCCCTTGATTTTACACATGTCTCCATTCTGTTAGTGCATCACTACCATGAGAAAGTAGAACATCAATGGTGTCATTTTACAGAGGAGGCCTTGAGAATGGCAGGGTTCTGGATTATAGGAGGGAAAAGCCTGATTATTTCAGTCTTACACCATTGTGTCACCTATGTCACTATTTTTTGACCGGGACCTTCTTCGCAATCAGTGGAGACAAGTACAGGCCCTTGCCAATGAGTTCTGGCTCAGATGGAAAAGGGAGTACCTACCAACCCTCCAGAGTCGCAGAAGGTGGAATAAAATGTGTCGTTACTTGCAAGAAGGTGACATCGTCTTATTGAAGGATAACCAAGCTGCTCGTAATGTATGGCCAATGGCAGTGGTCACTTCTGCTATTTATAGTCAAGATGGAAAAGTACAAACAGGTAATCTAAGGACCACTGCTCAAGGTACTCAAAAGACCTATACAAGGCCTATAACAGGGGTTGTCCTACTTTTACCCTCAACGGATTAAAGGTTTATGCTAAATTGTAGGAATATGGATGAGGGTGTCATAGACACCAAGCAGGGAGTGTTCTGCCCTTTGAGTATTATTTTGTTAGAGTAATTAGGACCTCTAGGGGACAATTGTAGTAGTGTGGTCTGAACCATGAAGTTATTTTAAGTGTCAAAGCGCATGGTGAAGATTGCTCCAGCTGCAATAATCCTTTGTTGCATTCTGAATTCATGTTGATTTAAAATCATAAAATCTTTGTTTAAGTCATAACTGTTTGTTTACCCGGATAATTATTGTACAAGCTACAATTCCATCTTGGTGTATTTTGTTTGTTTATTTTCAGTTTCACACCTTTATTTATGTCTACATGCTCAACAAAAGTCTCTATTAAATGGAGCTAAAAAGCTATATCCTGACTCTCATGTTATTCATGAAGGGAGTTTGGCTGGTCTAATCTTGGTTAAGAACACCAATTGGAGGACAGTACAGGGATGAAGACACAACTCCCATGATTCCACACTCAGTCAAGGTGTCATCAAACTATGCTAGCTTGTCTTTGTTTATTTTGAATACATACCATCCAGTGGCGAAAAATTACATATTGTGCCTTTAACTATTTTAAATCAGCAGCATCACAGTTGATTGTTAGTAAAAGATTGCTTGTTGACTGGGTCTCTTGAATACTTTCTTTTGGATAACATCATTGACAGCAGACATGCCAGCAGTAAACACATACACACAGTGATGCAATTTCCACCTAGTTCATCAGTCTAACAAAAAATAATGTATTCTATTAGGACCTAACTGTGCCAGCACCTACTTTCTCTATGTGTGGGTGAGTGTGTGTGTTTTACCAAAGCAGCCAGGCAGGAACTGAATGAGCTGAAAATAGCTGTGCTCCTGTTAGCGTTAAGAATACCTTCCTGTCTCGCAGATGAGAATGTGTGCGTATGCATGTTTAAGAAGTGAAATTTCCCTGTTCTCTAATTACCAGTGTACTAAAATGAATTAACAATGTTGTCTCAAGTGATATATGCAGGAAGGAGAGTGTGGATCGGAGAAGAAGATCTGAGAAATGCGGAATTCTCAGGTTCCTAAAATAATGAAGCCAAAACTGAATTTGTCTGTCAAGACAAGCTGTTAATGTGTCGGGATTGTGTGTTCAGTGTTTAAGGGTGGGTAATGTAAACCAGGCACTTTGAGTTCTGGGGTTTGATAAGCAGGAGAGTTTGGGAATTTTCAGAAAATGCTGCAGTCAAACATTCTTTGAAATCCAGCGTGTTGCAAGCAGCCATAGTTTTTGTAATGTGGGTCAGTAGCTTTGGATGTGGTGGTACTTTTGTGACAACTGCCTGAGAGTCCGCAGTCAAATAATGGCTAATACACACACCCAAATTTATCTGGGTCAGCCCAGTAGTGGAGACCCTTAGACAAAGAAATAGAATGAGTTTGACTGCTGTTTAGTTCTGCAAATTCCAACTGAGGTAAAAGGCTTTTGCATGATTAAGTCGTCGTCCTCCGATAAAGACTCATAAAAACACTGAATAGCAAATGTAAAAAAAAAAGAAAAAAAAAGTGGGTTTTCTTTTTCAGATGTGGGATTTTTTCTTCAAACGTCAAACTTAATCTATATACATTTAGCAGCCCAAAAGAGAGAAAGAGATAGAGAGACTGCAAGCAGGCTGAGGGGTGCACTTGTGTGTGTCTAGGCAGGACACAAGGGGGCCAGAAGAGGAAATAACAGGATCTGAATGGACACTAAAGAGATCACAGAGAAACTGAATCTCAAATGTGCGGTGTTTGCAGATCCAGCCTGATCCAGACAGATAAGTGGGACTCATACGGCACACAAAAATCAGACACCCTCTTCTCTTCTGCATCGACAAGATTCTAGCTAGAAATAATTTGTTTACAGGGAAAGCAAAAATAATTTGTTTACAGGGAAAGCAACCACAGCCAGTCAGAACATACGCAGAGAGTAATTTTTGGCCAATAAGTTTTCACTGTGGGTGGAGCCACCTAATGCAAAGCAACAGAGAGAGAAAACAAAGGGATCAACAAAAAATCTGTCTAACACATCTAGAGTGACATGACCTTAATAAATCCGTAGTAATTCAAGGTTTTATCTTGAGGATTTAAATTGCTCCTTTGAATTCTGAAATGAAGACAATATGCTATAAGATGTGGCTGCATCGCGGTTGACCTTGTTCTCTGTTGCCTTCGTTCTCTGCTGAGGTTCAATCACTGAAGTTTTCACAACTGCCAGCGTGAAATTATGCTTTAAGGAAAAAGTGAGCTGAGCACATTAATATTGGTTAACATGCCGGCAGATAAATACTATGCCTCTGTAGGAGCCGACTGCATATTGCTAATGACATGCTGTGTAATAGAATTTATGAGGCTGTGAAACTGTTGCAAACCACTACTCCAGTGTAGTATTAGGATACAGCTAGCCACAGGAATGGAGAATTATCCATAAAGCAATTCACAGAGTAAAAATAGGGTTATTCCTAAATAGAGGTTTGCTCATGTCAACTATGCATATTTGCAAAAGACCATTTAGGACCATTAATACATTTAGCATTATTTTCATGATAATTAAGCATATGTCCCCGCCAATTTATATATACCTGGTCATATAATTAGAATATACTGTAATCAAAAAGTTGATTTCACTAATTCCAAGAAGTGAAACTTGTATATTATATTCATTCATTACACACAGACTTATATATTTCAAATGTTAAATTTTCTGAAATACTGAATTTGGGATTTTCCTTAGTTGTCAGTAATAATCATCAAAATTAAAAGAAATAAACATTTGAAATATAGCGGTCTGTGTGAAATGAATTAATATAATATACAAGTTTCACTTTTTGAATGGATTAGTGAAATAAATCAACTTTTTGATCATATTCTAATTATATGACCAGCACCTGTAAATATACATATATATACTAGTTTTTGTGCGGTTTAATTTTTAATTTAAATTTTCTTTCATTGAGTCCAAGATTAAGAATCTGATGAAAAACATTCAGGAAAGTGGGAATTACAAAAAAATCAGAATGCAATGCAATGTTACAATGCAAAAATTTCTAATGGTCCCAAAATAGGCCTGATTTTATTTATGTAAATGTTTTCTTTTGTTTTGTGACCTAGACATGTTTTGATGAGATTTACCCAGTCAGCTATGAAAGACTGAATGTTAAAATCAGAAAAACTTTATTGTATACTTTACCCACACTGTATTGTCAGTGTTGGTTTATAAGGAAAGGTTTTCATTTCCTTTTCTGCTTTACTTTCAGTCTATAATTCCTGAACTAACGGTCTTACTTGGTTAATATCAAACCTCAAGGAACTATTTTTTCCTCTCATCCTCTATCTGCACCTTACACATCTTAGACTGACTTTAGATTTATTATATTTTATCTAAATATTTAGTCTTGTAAATAAAAACTGAGCCATGACTGACATTTTTAAATGTGCTTGTGAAAGTATCTTGAAGCACGTCTTACTTGTGAGATAAAACATTTAAATCCTAATACAACATTAAAGATGTGTTGCCATTCCTCGGCTATGATAAGGTCTCTTCATTTCCCACTGAGATGAATTGTAACTTAGAGCAACATTAGTGAAGCCTTATAGTTTGTCTTCTAAAAACAGATTATTTACAGAGCTGCTAGATGCTGGTTTATGATTGAATGCACAAGCTTTCACGCAGAACAGGAAACAGCCATTGTGAACATAATTGTGTTAAAGCAGTGTTCAACTGAAACAAATCAAAAATCATTTTGCATAACATATTTACCTAGGCTGCCAATTCAACATGCTAATTTGGTGTAATTAATTCTATAAAAACACGATTTAAAATAAAGCAGTTATTAATGCAAACAATTTGTGACCCTGGACCACAAACCAGGGTTAAGTGTAAATTTTTCAAAATTGAGATTTATATATAATTTAAAGGCTGAGATACAACAATTAGAAAATCTGGATTCAGAGGTTGCAAAAAAATCTAAATACTGAGAAAATCACCTTTAAAGTTGTCCCAATGAAGTTCTTAGCAATGCATATTTCTAATCAAAAATTAAGTTTTAATATATTTACAGTAGGACATTTACAAAATATCTTCATGGAACTTGAACTTTACTTAATTACATACAATAATATAATACAAAATAATACAATAATTTTGACCCATACAATGTTTTTTAGCTATTGCTACACTTTTACCCCAGCGGTCCAGGGTCACATATATTGACTTATAACGCCACTTTTTGTAATATCATCTCAAAGATTCACTCATCTGCCACGATAATGTCATGGTTTTGAATATCATGTAATTAATTCAAAAAAAATTTTTTATTATTGAAAGTCCTAATATTTACAAATCTCAAATGTTAGCAAGTATAGTATGTGTCTTACAGCACAAGCACACGGAAAGCAGCTATAAAAGAGCCAATCTGTAAATCTTAAGCGAAAATCAAAGAAGCTCATTATGATGTGCAGTGCAAGCTTGCTGTGATATACTATAACAGTGCTGACTGTGTCCTATCAGCGCGATACAGATGCATTACTGTCCAGTCTAATCCAGTCTCTTCCACGGCTTGGTACACTTTCTACTTTTTTTTTGTTTGTCTCGAGTAAGACACTGTATGACATTCACTGTACATTATTTTTATGTAGAAAGGGCGACAGCACACTGCATTAAAAGAAATTACATAAGTGGATTTCATAACGGCTGGCCAAATTCAAAAACTAAACTAAAATTAAATAATCTTTGAGAGCAAGGGGCCCCCTACTTGCGTATAGGAAGGATCAGCTCTGGTTGTAGCCTTTAAGTATGAGACAAAACCAGCATGTACTGTCATGAGGACGATGAAAGTGTTTTAATTTTAGTAAAAGATTTAAGTCCCTTTTTCTTCATTGAATAATACAATTTCTCATGTGGTAACATCTAACTTATTCAATTCAACCCAAAACTATTAACCTAATAAACCTAAAAAAGGAATAGTGATGAAATTAAAGGTGCAATAGGTGATTGTCTTCAGAAACATTTTTTGTTATACTGGTTGAAAGTAGGGGTGCTCCGATCACGATCGGCCGATCGTTAATGCGCATCTAGTCAGTAAAGCCGGTTCTCTAATCAGCGGTTAACTCCATCAGGTAAGTGATTTCACATAGAGCAGCTGTTACTGCACAGAGCCGTTGTTAACTGAGAAGATCGGCCGATCGTGATCGGAGCACCCCTAGTTGAAAGTCTTCTCACATCTCGATAGCAATCATTAAGTTAAGTGGTTTAAATGTATTTATCTGTATTTATATATTCGGTGGAAGGCATAGGACCAAGAAATGTATGTCCAATCAAAACGCTCGGTCCGAACATCAACAAACCTGGTCTTACTTCCTGGTATTGTAGTACTTGTAAAGTTTTCTCACTGGTTAATGACACATGATGTAGCCCAGCGGTTCCCAATTCCAGTGCTCATGCACATATTTTGCATGTCTCGCTTACCCTTACCTAAAAGTAGTATACTTCATGTTTATTTTACTAAGTATACTTAAGTTCAAGTATATTTTTAAGTATACTTTATGTAGAAAGTATACAAGTATCAGTGTTCTAGTATACTTGTAAGTGTACTGTTTCATTAACTTCTTGGGACTAAATTGGCCCACTTTCTAGTATATAAAAGTATACTTTTAAGTAGGGGTATCCCCGACTAAGGATTTTCATAGTCGAATCGGATTTTTTCGAATCTTGCTGATATTAGACTGATAGTCGAATCATATTTTTGGGGGTGGTGCAAAATACATTGAGTCAAATCAGACATAATTACTGATGTTAACACACAGGGAAAATGTGTAACAAATGCCTCGCAGATACAAACGGGGTAAATAATGTTTTGATTAAAAGGTAGTTAACACTAAACGTCAGCGAAACCCTAACAATTCAAAATTTTTACAATAGTGTTAAACTATAGTTCAACTATATGACAGTAGTTATATTGTTCTGCATTTCTGTTTTGAGCTGCGCACGCTGAAGATGACCAGTCGAGTGAGCATTTGATAGCACGTTTTTAATCAATGGGATTCAACTCATAATTTAATGTAGAATACGCTTCGTTATTTATGAAACATATCGTTAATATTAGGACTTATAGGCTATTTGCAAAAAGGGCCCGCATGCAAATGAAGGTGTCTGCGCGGCTCTGAATGCGAACTCATTTTGTGGAAGCGTTCTTCATGAAACAATGTGCAGAAACACGGCAGCTAAACTCAAAATATTCACAGCGTTTTATTATAATGGTGTTCTCATTGTAATGGTATGGGTGTGACAGTCCAGTCATAGTTATTAATATTCTGCATTGTAGTTTGTCCTGCTCGCGCTGTGCGAGCACTTGTCACCTGTTCGGTTTCCTCTGGATCATTCCCTTCGCTCACGGATTATAGTCACCTCACCCGGATCTACCACCACCGTCCTCTTTACCAGCGCACTCAATTCACCTACTCACCAGTCTGTGCTGCCATCGTGGTTCCTGCGTCACTCTCCAACCTTCTATCATCTCATCTATTACAATAAACTCTGTTTACTTGCTTTTGCCTCCTGTCTTCCATAACCCAGTGTCACAGAACGATCTGACCAACATGGAGGCAGCGAGTACTCAACCATCTGTTCTCAAGGAATTTCTCAGCGCCAGTGTTCGGAGGATGGACTCCCAGGAGAGGAATCTTAACGACACTGGTCGCGCGGTTCAAGCCTTGGTGACGCAGGTGTCCGAGCTCACTCAACAATTCCAGCTACTTCGAGCTCCCACTGCGCCGCCCACACCGCCTGTTCTCCCAATACCACCGGTGACCACCTCCCAGCCAGAACCACGTCTCCCGATCCCGGAGACATACTCGGGTGAGCCCAACTTCTGTAGAGCATTTCTAACTCGCTGTGACATGCACTTTTCACTACAGCCCAGAACCTTTGCTAATGAAAGGGCCAAGGTGGCCTTCGTGTTGAAGCTACTCTCTGGGAGGGCGGCATTATGGGGGACAGCGGTGTGGGAGAACCAGGATCCATGCTGCGCCTCGTTTCAGGCACTCTCCGCCGAGATGAGACGGGTCTTCGATTGGGCCGTCGCAGGACGGGAGGCGGCCAGGAGGCTGGCGGAGTTACGCCAGCATGAGAGATCCGTCTCAGACTATTCAATCGAGTTCCGGACCCTGGCGGTGGAGTGCCATTGGATCGAGGAGGCGCAGTGGGACATGTTCCTGCATGGGCTGGCTGACCATGTCCAGAAGGAGATCTACGCCCTGGATCTCCCCACGTCCCTCAACGGATTGATTGAACTGGCCTTGTGGGTCGACGCACGTCTGACACGGATGGAGAGGAGGAGCTTACCCAGCACCACATCCAGGGGACCGGCAGACGTGCGATTCAGCGGCGGGGACGCGGCCATCCCCTCCTACCATCACGAGCCCATGCAGGTAGGGCGAGCTCGGCTTTCCCGGGAGGAGAAGGAGAGGCGGAGATCCCTTGGCTTGTGCCTCTACTGCGGGGGAGCCGGGCATCAAGCCTACACCTGTCCGGTAAAAGGCCAGGCCCGGTAGTACGTATGAGGCTACTATCGGGTGGGATCTCCGCCGAGAAGACCTCATCACCATCTTCATCATCATCTACGCTCCTCCCGGTAAAACTGAGGTGGTCAGCACAGACCCACCACTGTCAAGCACTACTGGACTCTGGGGCAGAGGGTAACTTCATGGATAGCACATTGGCACACAAGCTCCACATTCCCCTCAGATCCCTTCCGCACCACATCACGGTTCACGCCCTCAATGGACAGCAACTCCTGACCATCTCATACATCACTGAAGACATCACACTCATCACATCTGGCAATCATTCTGAGACTATTTCCTTTCACATCCTTGACTCTCCCCTGGCACCCATTGTCCTTGGGCACCCTTGGCTCCTTCTCCATAACCACAAAATAGACTGGTCCTCTAATTCCATTCTGTCCTGGTGTAAAAAGTGTCATGAGTCTTGTTTAGTGTCTGCCTGTTCGCCTGTGTCTATGTCTGTGTTACAGGAGGAGGCGGTGGATTTGTCTAACATGCCCGCAGAGTACCTCCATCTGAAGGAAGTGTTCAGTAAGTCTTGTGCTGCTTCTCTTCCTCCGCATCGTCCCTACGACTGTGCCATAGATTTATTGTCAGGTAAGTCTCCGCCTAAAGGCAAACTATATTCACTTTCTTTTCCGGAAAGGGAGGCTATGGAGAAATATATTTCTGATTCTCTAGCTTCTAAGTTCATCCGCCCTTCCTCTTCTCCTGCGGGGGCGGGTTCTTTTTTGTGGGAAAGAAGGATGGATCACTGCGATCTTGTATTGATTACCGGGGACTGAACAACATCACGGTAAAGAATACTTATCCTTTGCCATTGATGTCTTCGGCCTTCAAGAGGTTGCAGGGAGCGTCAATTTTCACAAAACTGGACTTACGCAATGCTTATCATTTGGTTCGGATCAGGGAGGGGGATGAATGGAAGACCGCTTTTAATACCCCCAGAGGGCACTTTGAATATTTGGTTATGCCCTTCGGGCTTTCCAACTCCCCAGCGGTCTTCCAGGCACTCGTCAACGATGTGCTGCGAGATATAATTGATCAGGTCATTTATGTCTACCTGGACGACATATTGATTTTTTATTCTTCTCTCCAGGAACATGTGCAGCGCGTCCGACGAGTGCTTCAGAGGTTGCTAGAGAATGGGCTTTTTGTCAAGGCGGAGAAATGCGAGTTTCATGCACAGTCAATTCCATTTCTGGGGTATATCGTGTCGACTGAGGGAATACGCATGGATCCCGAGAAAGTTAAGGCTGTGGTAGAGTGGCCAAGTCCAGATTCCCGTAAGGCCCTACAGAGGTTTCTGGGCTTCGCTAACTTCTACCGGCGTTTTATTCGCAACTTCAGCCAACTAGCCGCACCTCTGACCGCCTTGACCTCCGCCAAGACTGCGTTCAGGTGGTCAGAAATTGCTGAAGCTGTGTTTGCCAAACTGAAGAGCCGCTTCATTTCAGCTTCTATTCTGATTACCCCTGACCCTACACGTCAGTTTGTGGTGGAGGTCGATGCGTCGGAGGTGGGGGTAGGAGCGGTGTTATCACAACGTTCTCCCTTAGACGACAAGGTCCATTCTTGCACGTATTTTTCATATCGTTTATCTCCTGCCAAACGAAATTACGATATTGGTAACTGTTCTAACAACAGGTAGAATTGTTGGCAGTTAAGATGGCATTGGAGGAATGGCGACACTGGTTAGAAGGATCGGGGGTTCCTTTTATAGTATGGACTGACCACAAGAATTTAGAGTACATTAGCACCGCCAAGAGGTTGAACTCCAGGCACACATGGGAGATCGAATCGAAGGTCAGAACGGCCTTAGAAGGGGTAACGCCTCCGCCCGGGTGCCCACCGAACCGCTTATTTGTGCCGGAGGGATTAAGGTCCAACGTTATCCAGTGGGGACATTGCTCTAATGTAGCTTGCCATCCAGGGGTTAACCATACTAGATTTTTAGTCAAGCAACGATTCTGGTGGCCACTTATGGCTCGCGACATTGACAGTTTTGTTTTGGCTTGCTCGGTTTGTGCCACTGGTAAGACTTCCAATCGGCCCCCGGATGGGTTACTCCAACCGCTGCCGGTCCCTTCGAGACCCTGGTCCCACATCGCTCTAGATTTTATTACCGCCCTCCCAGGGCAACACGGTAGTTTTAACCGTGGTGGACCGGTTCTCGAAGGCAGCCCACTTTATTCCCTTGCCCAAATTACCCTCAGCCAAGGAGACAGCGTTGACCGTTGTAGACCACGTCTTTCGTTTACATGGGCTCCTGATAGACGTGGTTTCCGACAGGGGACCCCAATTTGTGTCTAAATTTTGGCGAGAATTCTGTAGACTACTGGGAGCAACTGTAAGTCTGTCCTCAGGGTTTCACCCCCAGAGCAATGGTCAAACCGAGAGAGCCAACCAAGATTTGGAAAGGGTGTTGCGATGTTTGGTCTCCAAGAATCCTTCCTCCTGGAGCCAACAATTGTCTATGGTGGAGTACGCCCACAATACCTTACCAGTATCAGCTACGGGCCTATCTCCTTTTGAGTGTAGTGTAGGTTACCAGCCACCTATTTTTCCCAGTATGAAATCCGAAGTCGCGGTCCCCTCCGTTCACGCCTTCGTCCAGAGGTGTCACCGCACTTGGACTAGAGCCCGCGAGACTCTACTCCAAGTGGGGGTGCGCACCAAGGCCAAAGCCGATCGCCACCGATTGGCTCCCAAATTTATTGGCCTGTTTACTGTCTCCAAGATCATTAGTCCGGTGGCAGCCCGCCTTAAACTCCCTCCTGCGTACAGGAGAATTCATCCCGCCTTTCACGTATCCAAAATAAAGCCCGTATTTCATTCTCCCATTAATCCGCCTACCCCGCCCCCCGCTGCGACTCGTAGATGGGGAGACCACCTATTCGGTCAATCGCATTCTGGACTCTAGATGGAGGGGACGCAGATTTCAGTACTTGGTGGACTGGGAGGGTCACGGTCCAGAGGAGAGAAGTTGGGTACCTGCTAGGGACATCCTGGATCACTCCCTTATCGATGATTACAATCGACAGGTAAGAGATTCTGGGGACGCCAAGAGGCGTCCTTAGGAGGAGGGGTACTGTCTCGGTTCATGAATGCACCGTCTCCAGCTGTATTCATGTTACGTCATGTTGATTGTTTCATGTGGGTGTTGCAGGTGCTACTCATTCCATTCGCCTATTTAACACCCTGTCTTTCGTCTCTTGTTTGTCAGATCGTTGTTTGAGGTCCTCCGTGTTTGATGTCTGATTCTCGTGTTCCTGCCTTGCTTTGTCTCCTGTTCGGTTTCCTCTGGATCATTCCCTTTGCTCACGGATTATCGTCATAACAGTAGCAAACTTTGAGTGCACAACAAGTTTACCTCTATGTTTGTAGTTTGTACTGCAATTATACTAAAAGTGAATGTATACTGATAGTGTACTAATTAAATACTTTGTACGATTTATAGTATAGTATCAGTAAATTACTAATTTAGTAGTTTTATACTGCAAGTATACTCATAATTTTTCTTTAAGTGAACGTTAAATCATACTTTAGATATACTACTATGTCCCTATTTAGGTTTGAATTTGAATATATTTTGTTGTATGAAAATCTGAACATACAAAACATCCAAAGAAGAAACAAGGTTTCTGCGTGTAAACAAAAACATTTTATTCTAGCTTCATGCATTCTTTTTTTAAACACTTTAATGTGGTTAAGTTTCATAAAAAATAAAGAAATATCATTTTGAACAAAAAGCTGAAAAAGACTTCAGAGAATTGGAATGAATTGGATTCAGAATGATAATCAAAACGTAGATGGAGTCGATCAACACCCCAAAGCTTGACTGTAATTATTACCTCTTCATCGGTCGACATTTTATTCCATAACTTTACAGTTTTGATGCTCTTTCATATCAGATGATTGTGTTAGATAACATGTGTTAGTATCTGCTGTTTCTTTTTTCTTCTTCACTTGTGTTTTTTTTTTTTTTTGGAAACCCTGTGCAGAAGATGTGTACTAGTGCCCTCCACCATATAATAATGAAAACACAACATTCTAGGAGTGTAGCTCAAATATATATATATATATATATATATATATATATATATATATATATATATATATATATATATTTAAGTATAAGTCAAGTATACTTAAATGTCATTTTAAGTATATTTCTGAGGAGTACATAAAGCCCATTTCTGAGAAGTACATAAAAAGTAAACTAAAAGCATATTTTCCTATTTTTAGTTTAAAAGAAGTATATTAATAGCACACTTGAATAAACTTCTTTTTCATAAGGGTAGTTAACACACCCGATTCAAGATGACCAACTCGTTAGATGTGAGCTACGTGAATTAACTGTGTTCCGATCAATATGAATTCGTGAGCATGGGTTTACTTCACTTTGGAACATGGGTTGGAATTGGGAACTGCTGATGTAGCCTATTGTAGTAATGTTGTCTCGTGTATTCTGGTCTGTGAGCATAAATGTGTTAAGGGGGCGTGGCTTTCCACGGTGATTGCAGAGAGGGTGGGGTGTTCGCTTTCAGTGCTATCAGGCTAATGTTAGCATTTTCCATTTTTAATCATTTTTATTATTATTATAGCAAGGTTGGATTTACCCATACAAAACTAACGGCGCTGATCCACTTGTCCGTGCGACACTTCTGTCGCGCCGCGCTCCACTATATTCCTATGGGTGACGTCACGCGACTTTGTCGCACCCGCAAAGCATTCCGGGAAGGCGGCGCTTCATTTGAAAAAGTGCTGCGTGTCAAAAAGCTGGCCGATGCCCATCTTTATGCAAATGAAGTCCGTCAAACGCGGCGCGTCTATCCAAAAGAAGTAGAGCATATGGAGACGGAGGGAAGTCTCTTCGCAGGTCACATCCTACTTCAAAAATGCGCGGAAACTTTAGTTCCAGAGTACAAAATGGAGGAGAAACTGATTGTGGCTGTCGCAGGATTCCCTAATTTATATGATCCGACTTTATTGTCATATAGGGACAGCCTGAAATGTTCCCTGAACATATCGTCGTCAAGCCGGAGCTCCAACACAAGGCGGTGGTACTCCCCACACTCGCGCCGGACAACTTCACTCCGGATAGGGTGAACCCAGTGCCGACGACGTGGCTTCTTCCTCCGGAGGTAGAGCAGAGCAGCTACAATGATCATTCTCTTATTCGATTCATGACTGAAATCCACAAAACACATCACTTCCTTGAACAAATGCTTTAAATAAGCAACATTTCCCGCTTGGTCAAAACCACACCCATAGCGGCAAACAGAGGAACGCCCATCAACGTACAAATGTGGGGAGGCGTCGCGACACCACGCGACAGTCGTGTCGGGCAAGTGGATCAGCGCCGTGAGACAACAATATTCAAATTCCTTAACAGTGTGAATGTACCAAAAGCAACTTTACTGGTTTGCTATCTCACATTACTCACATAATTGAACTGGAATTAAGAATCACTAACATACTAAGGTAGTTTTTTTTTTTTATAAAACAAGGTTATATATTGAAAGGTTGACCTTACTATAAAGAAAGTTTGACCTTGCTGGTTAAGCTAGTTAAAAAGAGGTCAAATCTATCCATGTGGAATAGCTCATACGCTCACAAATCCTCATACTCCACCAGTAAAGTTGAGTAACTTAAGCCAAACACGTCCTATAATAAACGGTCACTAAAACAAATAACAGCAAGCACTCAGGCACTAAAACAAACAAAAGGCCGCAAATTGCAGAGCCCTATCAGAAAGAGCAGATCCAGAGGAAACACACAGCACGACACAAACAGTAGAAAGGAAACAAAAGTAGTATTTTGGGAGCAATGTTACTTATATTATAATTGGGGGAGAGAAAGAGAGAGAGACTGTCTAATTGCACATTAACAGAAGCCAAAAGAGTAAATCCTTCGGGACGTTACAACAACTGTCATCTTCTTTGTCGCTTTTTAACCATAATTAATTCAATCTTCTGTTACTAATTAATTTGGCTCAGCTAATTAAACAAAAGAGGCACCTTGGGTTTCTATCTTTCCTTCGCTCCATCCCTTTCTCCTCTGTCCTCTGTCATTGTTCTGCTTATTTTCCTTGGATTTTCTGTGTCAGCAGTACAATTCAACCAACAAAGTCATAAAATGTGCTCTCTTCATCATATTGATGTGATCATTTCCTGTTCTATGCATGTTTGCCCTTATGTTATCTAAGGTCTAAGTACAGTGCTTCCAAAGAAGAAAAATTTAATATTTTTGTTTCACAGTGCATCATAGAAACAGTCATAATAAATGTTTAATTATAAAGGGCGAGCCATCCATGTATATTTCAGGATCATATTGGGCAACCTCAACAAAGCAGATGCTGAGAGTGGCACAGCATAAAAGAAAGCACCTAGACCTAGGGCCAGTTACATAAACTTTACAGTTAGTCATTGGTAAGGCCAACCTTAAAAATATTCTTGTTTGCCGTAACCCGACCGACCCTGTCAATTTAGCACCGACTCAATTTATTTATTTTTTTGCTTTTAGTCCGACCGACTTGCCGATTGTAAATTTGCGTTAAGACCGACCAATTATTTTTTTACTCTTCAAACAACTAATACAAACGCAATAAAATACTATTAATTATATTTAATTAAGTATTATATATATTTAAATTGCCTTGGCCTACATACAAATGAAAGCTATCTTTTTTAATTAAAAAAAAAACCTGTGACGTCATTTATGTTTACACGGATGTCACACTGTGGCCTGTGCGTTAGCTTCATCTCATACTCTCACTCACTGTCAGAGTCAACGGTTCGCGCTTGGTAATGATGGCTGCGGCTGCAGTAAACTAAATGTTCGCGGTCACTGTTCAGTCATACGGGTTCGGGCACCATAATACATCTAAAACAATTCATTAAACGTGCAGTATGGAATTTTTGGCCACCAGGGGTCACTCAATCAAAATAATAACATGAGACGTACTTTGATGACGTCGGGAAAGAGCGTAGGCTCATGGGAGTTGTTGTTCATTGGAACACGCGCTCTGTCGCTCCCCACATTCCTCACACATTTTAACTGAGGCCGGCGACACACTGGATGCGTGGCGCAAGCGTCTCAGCTGTGTGGCGTGTCAGTTTTTAATTCGGCTCCCATGTTAATAGGTTAGAGCTTGCAGACTGCCCGCGTGAGACGCGTGTCTCAGGCGCGGCTCGAGCCGTGCGGAAAACGTGTACATGCTAGAAATAGAACCGACGCCTATTTTTCACGCGACACACACGCGTGTTGGAAGCGTTTTCAGGCAAAATATAATAGGAAAATATGTTTATATGTAATTTTGTACACAAATACATATTAATTCATGACATTTTGATGTTTGAAAGTCTATAGGTTGACATAAATTCAGATACAAATGTAATTTAAAAAATAAATAAATAATTATCGACTTTCAAATATTGCACCTGTCAAACATAGTCTATTTTGCCGTCAATACTGTTGACGGTGTCCTTTATCAGTAGGCTTTATAGTTATGTTCAACCTGAAGTATAGATATTGTTGTCATGAAGACAAGAGCCTGGTCTGTCAGCGGTCTCCCTCTATGTCACCTACAGCAGCAGCAGCGCGCCGCGCCGCGTCAGGCACGATTCTGGTGTTTAAAGACACAGAAAACGCGAGGCAGCCGCCACGCTTCTGGCATGCAGCAGAGACGCCACGCAGCCAGTGTGTCACCGGCCTTAGTATTTTGACAATCACGTATTTTCGAACGGAGAGATATATGAATTATCAGACCCCTATCAAATCAATATTCCTTCTAGCTAGTAGTAATATATGTTAAAAAAACACGGTTGCCTTTCGTTAATAATTATAATTAGGCTACGTTTATACTATGATATCTAACAAGATAGTGAACTGCATTTGAAGCTACTTTATCCAGCTAGATATAGAACACATGTAGATTTACATTATACTCTACATGAGAGCTAGTCCGTCTGCGTTTTACACAAGACATCATCGTTTCACAAAATATACGAATAGATATAGTTAGCTGAATGGATGCATACCTGTTTATTAGAATGCAAGCATCTCTCTGTAGTTTCAGCTTGTAACGAAGCTCTCTCTATCTTGGAAATGCAACTCCAATATTTACCCGTGTCTCGTTTCTTCTTCGTCCCAAAACCTTCTCAGGTCATTTATTTCAACCGTACGTTTGCGCTTCACAGAACGTGCAGGCAAAGCATAATCATGATCCATAACTAAGTTATTGATTGAGGTATAAATACGAATATAAACAATATAAATATAAAATATAATAGTCTCGATCAAGGCTAGCTACTACTTTTTCTTCTTCGTCTCGTCTTTGCTTCTGTTCACCTTTGTATTTGGCAGTTCCGCAGGAAGTTAGATAAACTAGAGGGGTCAAAGTTTATATGACGCCATAGACGGGCGACAAAACGGAAATAAAGAAATGTGCCGTGTTTTCTCCGGATTTTAAAGTTCGTGGAAATTGTCGGGATAATGTAAGTACACAACAAAAAAATATATATAACATAGATATAATGATATCTGCTATTTTTAAAGCAGAAAAATTACATATTGCGCCTTTAAAACAGCTCGACACCGCTTTAACTTGGCACAAAGTTCTGGAAAAACTGTGCCCAGATCTTTTCCAATCCCTTCTCCTCTCTAGTCTAAAACCGTGACCGTGTCGAATGTCACTTTATGTTCGAAAATCTATTGCACGAATCAAGCACGAATCAACCAACACAAGTTTCGAAAACGAAAAAAGAAAATTATTTTAACGACCTTTTCTCAGAGCGCGTCCAGGTTTTTTTTTTGTTTTTGTTTTTTTGAACAGGCGTCACACAGCAACTGCAGCTTCGGACAAACACGCATAACAGCAAATAATACTTCTGCAAAATGTTTCTCTTTTTACAACAGAAATGAAAGCTTTAGCCTAAGTTCTGCCAGGAAGACTCAATTACTCGTCACTAATTACCTTCCTCATTATCCAATCACGTCTTTATACTTTGGTATAAAAGATCGTACTTACACATGTTCACATGTTAGAAATCAAACTTACCTTTCATCACATTGCATTAGTTATAATTTGTTCCCTGTAATCATAAGCCTTGTCGACAGCAGCAGCGGAGTGATATTGATTACCTAGGCAACCGAGTGAGCCGGTCCACATGACGCAAGTGTATTTACCTGCCGCTGGCACACTGATCATTACTAACCGGAGCAAAGTAAAATTCCGCAGCGGCTGAGAAACTAGTTCCTTTAGGATCATTGAGATGAAAGGTAAGTTTGATTTCTAACATTATTCTCTCAACGGACATTTGCATCGATAGTCTAGTGCTATAATTGATTTGCGTTTGGTGCACTGTGGAGTGGGTAAAACGGTTTTTAATGGCTGGCTAACATATATCCATTGACTCGCGCTAGCCTAGTATCGGCCAACTATCCAAATATAAGGACTGGATAATTTAAAAAAAAAAAATGTCTCCACTGATGAATAACAACCAGGCTAACCTAAAAATGAGGTCCGATGTCAAATCCCGAACCACCCCTTTAACAATTTCAAAAATCAATAATTTCTGTCCCTTCTCAGCCACGGTGAAATTTCTTAAAATCCGGCCTAGAACTTCTAAAAACGCACCGCTCTTTACTCTACCTAACGGAGCACCCGTTCCAAGGCCTGTTTTCAGAGATGTATAGTAACGAAGTAGAACTACTTCACTACTGTACTTAAGTACTAAAAGGCGGTATCTGTACTTTATTAGAGTATTATTTTTTTCTCCTACTTCCACTTTTACTTCAGTACATATTTTCGAGGAGTTTAATACTTTTACTCCGATATTTTTTTATGTGCTGCATCGTTACTCGTTACAATTATAAAAATGTTATGAATCATTCCATTACAAACCCACATTACCACTGCCAGAACTGTAGATGGCAGGTTTATTGGCACATCACTGAGCGAATCAAGCGATTGAGAAGACTCCGCGTGCTGACTGAACTGCTTGTGAAGAGAGAGATGAATACCGAGCCGAGCCAGATAATGACTCGTTCACGAGTCAAGAACCGGTTGCATCGGTTTTAGAATCACCAGTAGTTCTTTCTGACAGTTCGATTCAATAAACCAGTTGAAGAAAACAGTTCACCGGTTCTTTTGCTCTCGACGTAATGGCGTCATTGGCGTTGACTGCAAGCCTTCGGTTTACCTGGGCTCATAACATTAGCACAGAATCAGTTCAGAATCAATCACCAAAAGAATCAGTTCGGTTCATGCGCTCTGTGTGTCGGTTTGCTTTCACGCTGAATCACACATGCGCAGTATCATCAGCTCCTCGGTTCTCGAATCGGACACATCTGACAGAAACGGTTCTTGACCACTGATCTATAATATAAGTTATATATATAGATCAGTGTTCTTGACTCGTGAACAAGTCAGTCTGTTGTTCGTTATCTGGCTCGGCTCGGTGTTCATCTTCAGTTCTATCTTCACATCAGTTCAGTCAGTGTACTGTTTGAGTAAATGAATTACTCCGGGATCTTGGTTTGTTTTAACTCAGAGGGAGTGTCAGCCACAATAAAAAAGTTAACGGCTTAATTCATTTGTGGATTAATGCGTATTGGAGACGCAAACCATTTAAACGATTCAGTTCGATTTGGTGAACTGTTTCAAAAAGATCCGGTTACATCGAATGATTCGTTTTTGGACCAAAATGTATTTTCGATGCTTAAAAAAATTCTAACTGACCCTCTGATGTCACATGGACTACTTTGATGATGTTTTTCTTACCTTTCTGGACATGGACAGTAGACCGTACACACAGCTTCAATGGAGGGACTGAGAGCTCTCGGACTAAATCTAAAATATCTTAAACTGTGTTCCAAAAATAAACGGAGGTCTTACGGGTTTGAAACAACATGAGGGTAAGTTATTAATGACATAATTTTGCAAATTGGGCGAACTAACCCTTTAATCTGTTTTTTGTTTACAAAAAGTTACAGTCAAAGGAATTTGGATTGTCCTTTAGGTTAATCATTTGAAATAGTAAAAACAATATGTTCAAACTTTTGAGTACTTTTTTTAATAACTACATAACACAATACAGTGTTTCCCACTGAATTAGATTCTATTTGCGGTGGTGTGGTGTTTGGGACCGGGGAAGGGGGGGGGGGATTAAGTTTAATATATCATTTAATATATAAATATATCATATATATTTTAGTGACAAGTACACATTTCCATTGCCAACACTTAGTGTCAGATACCTTAAAGGGATAGTTCACCCAAAAACGAAAATTCTATCTTCGTTTACTCACCCTCAAGTTGTTCCAGAGTTTCTTTGTTCTGTTGAACACAAAGGAAGATATTTGGAAGAATGAAAGAATCAAACAGATCTCGGTCCCCATTGACTTCCATAGTAGGAAAAAATATATACTATGGTAGTCAATAGGGACCGACATCTGTTTGGTTACAAACATTCTTCCAAATATCTTCCTTTGTGTTCAGCAGAGCAAAGAAACTCACACAGGTTTGTAACCGCTTTAGGGTGAATAAACGATGATAGAATTTTCATTTTTGGGTGAACTATCCCTTTTAAGACATTGCTATTGCTATGCCATTGCTACACTGTCTATGCTATGACTGCTCCACAGACTTCTTGTTGCAAATTTTGCTCACACACACACACACACACACACACACACACACACACACAAACCTGGACCTGGAGATGCACACACACACAACCACACACACACTCACACACACTCAAACTCACAAACTTACTGACACACTCAAACACAGGCTCACACACTCAAACATTCAAAAAGACTCACACACACACACAGGCTCACACACACACCAAACTGGACCTGGAGGTGGACACACACAGACTCTGACACACACACACACACACACACAAACCTGGAGATTGAGGTGGACAAAAACCAACACACACCAACCTGAACCTGGAGATAATAACAATATAATGTCTAGTCTGGTGGCTGTGATATATATAAATCTACCTACCAACGTCCGTTGCCATGATTTTTGGTATGACTGATCGCGAGAGGAAAAAAATTACATTTTAGTCGCATAACATCGGTTAATGGAAACGCCGTCATTTCGCAATAGTTGTTTATCGATATTTAGAAAAAAAAAACACAAAAGTTTTGCGCGAATCTGTAATGGAAACGCGACAGCGCTTAACATAGACTAACTTCTCAGAGTTATGTTGAGCAACAGTGTTCATTACTAAGCATTCAACTCCGGATTGATTCTGGAATCTTCGCTGGGGGAATAAGCATTAAGCACCGGCAACAATCCGTCCTCTAACTAACACATGCTCATGTTTTGATTCAGATCGTGTTCGAAGAGGAGGGGCTAGTCGTGTGTGCCTCCGTTGTCAGTTTTTGAGAGGGAGGGAGCAAGCAGGGTGCAGCTCTACAATAAAATACAATTGTACCCATATTAAATAGTTTCAAAATCTGAATCAATCCGTGGCGGTCAGCGTTGATATTGTGGCGGGCCGCCACAAATTAATGAAAGTATGGGAAACCCTGTAATACTTGTACTTTTACTTTCAGTACTTGAGTAGTAAATTTTCAAATAGACTACTTGCAATACTTAAGTACAAAAAATGTTGAATACTTTAGTACTTCTACTTAAGTGTGGTGCTTAAAGAGCACTTCAACTTCTACTCAAGTCATTTTTTTGATAGAGCACTTGTACTTTTACTCAAGTCTGGATCTCTAGTACTTTATACATCTCTGCCTGTTTTAGAACTCACTTAACCGCTGTTTTCAAGCTGCAGTCTATCCCCCTCTCTCTATACCAGCCATTATACAGAATTGGGCCAGCTACTTCAGTAGCTGAACGAGGAATCTCTATGTCAGCTATTAAGATCATGGACAGATGGTCTTCCTCAGTGTTCGAATCATACATCAGACCTGACCATTCTCGAAGCTCAGCAAGCTCTCCTGTTAGAAATCAGGTAAATTCATGCAATTACTGGTGGTGGTGGTACTAGCGATATTAAAAAAAAATAAATAAATACGCGCACACTGACACACTATCTGTATGGTCTATTGAGGCCTGTCTGCGTCTGGCCTATCATGGCTATTTCTGTACGGCCTATCGAGGCCTGTCTGTGTCTGCCTATTGTGGCTGTCTGCGTCTGGCCTATTGTGGCTATTCCTGTGTGGTCTATCGAGGCCTGTCCGTGTCCGGCTATCATGCCTATTTCTGTACGGTCTACCAAGGCCTGTCCATGTCTGCCTAACGTGGCTGTCTGCGTCTGGCCTATTGTGGCTATTTCTGTATGGTCTATCGAGGCCTGTCTGTGTCTGCCTATCGTGGCTGTCTGTGTCTGGCCTATCGTGGCTATATCTGTACGGTCTATCGAGGCCTGTCTGTGTCTGCCTATCGTGGCTGTCTGTGTCTGGCCTATCGTGGCTATATCTGTACGGTCTATCGAGGCCTGTCTGTGTCTGGCTATCATGGCTATTTCTGTACGGTCTATTGAGGCCTGTCTGTGTCTGCCTATTGTGGCTGTCTGCGTCTGGCCTATTGTGGCTATTCCTGTGTGGTCTATCGAGGCCTGTCCGTGTCCGGCTATCATGCCTATTTCTGTACGGTCTACCAAGGCCTGTCCGTGTCTGCCTAACGTGGCTGTCTGCGTCTGGCCTATTGTGGCTATTTCTGTATGGTCTATCGAGGCCTGTCTGTGTCTGCCTATCGTGGCTGTCTGTGTCTGGCCTATCGTGGCTATTTCTGTATGGTCTATCGAGGCCTGTCTGTGTCTGGCTATCATGGCTATTTCTGTACGGTCTATTGAGGCCTGTCCGTGTCTGCCTATCGTGGCTGTCTGCGTCTGGCCTATCGTGGCTATTTCTGTATGGTCTATCGAGGCCTGTCCGTGTCTGGCTATCATGGCTATTTTTCTGTACGGTCTATCGAGGCCTGTCCGTGTCTGCCTATCGTGGCTGTCTGCGTCTGGCCTATCGTGGCTATTTCTGTGCGGTCTATCGAGGCCTGTCCGTGTCTGCCTATCGTGGCTGTCTGCGTCTGGCCTATCGTGGCTATTTCTGTACGGTCTATCGAGGCCTGTCTGTGTCTGCCTATCGTGGCTGTCTGCGTCTGGCCTATCGTGGCTATTTCTGTACGGTCTATCGAGGCCTGTCCGTGTCTGCCTATCGTGGCTGTCTGCGTCTGGCCTATCGTGGCTATATCTGTACGGTCTATCGAGGCCTGTATGCGTCTGCCTATCGTGGCTGTCTGCGTCTGGCCTATCGTGGCTATTTCTGTATGGTCTATCGAGGCATGTCTATGTCTGGCTATCATGGCTATTTCTGTACGGTCTATTGAGGCCTGTCCGTGTCTGCCTATCATGGCTGTCTGCGTCTGGCCTATCGTGGCTATTTCTGTATGGTCTATCGAGGCCTGTCCGTGTCTGGCTATCATGGCTATTTTTCTGTACGGTCTATCGAGGCCTGTCCGTGTCTGCCTATCGTGGCTGTCTGCGTCTGGCCTATCGTGGCTATTTCTGTACTGCATATCGAGGCCTGTGCGTGTGTGCCTATCGTGGCTGTCTGCGTCTGGCCTATTGTGGCTATTTCTGTACGGTCTATTGAGGCCTGTCCGTGTCTGCCTATCATGGCTGTCTGCGTCTGGCCTATCGTGGCTATTTCTGTACGGTCTATTGAGGCCTGTCCGTGTCTGCCTATCGTGGCTGTCTGCGTCTGGCCTATCGTGGCTATTTCTGTATGGTCTATCGAGGCCTGTCTGTGTCTGCCTATCGTGGCTATTTCTGTACGGCCTATCGAGGCCTGTCTGTGTCTGCCTATCGTGGCTGTCTGCGTCTGGCCTATTGTGGCTACTCCTGTGTGGTCTATCGAGGCCTGTCCGTGTCCGGCTATCATGCCTATTTCTGTACGGTCTACCAAGGCCTGTCCGTGTCTGCCTAACATGGCTGTCTGCGTCTGGCCTATTGTGGCTATTTCTGTATGGTCTATCGAGGCCTGTCTGTGTCTGCCTATCGTGGCTGTCTGTGTCTGGCTATCATGGCTTTTTTTCTGTACGGTCTATCGAGGCCTGTCCGTGTCTGCCTGTCGTGGCTGTCTGCGTCTGGCCTATCATGGCTATTTCTGTACGGTCTATCGAGGCCTGTCCGTGTCTGCCTATCGTGGCTGTCTGCATCTGGCCTACCGTGGCTATTTCTGTACGGTTTATCGAGGCCTGTCCGTGTCTGCCTATCGTGGCTGTCTGCGTCTGGCCTATCGTGGCTATATCTGTACGGTCTATCGAGGCCTGTCTGTGTCTGCCTATCGTGGCTGTCTGCATCTGGCCTATCATGGCTATATCTGTACGGTCTATCGAGGCCTGTCTGTGTCTGCCTATCGTGGCTGTCTGCATCTGGCCTATCATGGCTATATCTGTACGGTCTATCGAGGCCTGTCTGTGTCTGCCTATCGTGGCTGTCTGCGTCTGGCCTATCGTGGCTATATCTGTACGGTCTATCGAGGCCTGTCTGCATCTGCCTATCATGGCTGTCTGCGTCTGGCCTATCGTGGCTATTTCTGTATGGTCTATCGAGGCCTGTCCGTGTCTGCCTATCGTGGCTGTCTGCGTCTGGCCTATCGTGGCTATTTCTGTACGGCCTATCGAGGCCTGTCCATGTCTGCCTATCGTGGCTGTCTCTGTCTGGCCTATCGTGGCTATTTCTGTACGGTCTGTCTATCAAGGCCTGTCCGTGTCTGCCTATCGTGGCTGTCTGCGTCTGGCCTATCGTGGCTATTTCTGTACGGTCTATCGAGGCCTGTCTGTGTCTGCCTATCGAGGCCTGTTTGTGTCTGCCTATTGTGGCTATTTCTGTATGGTCTATCAAGGCCTGTACATGTCTGAAATAAAACTTATATAAAAAAAAAATAATAATAATAATAATTAAAAAAAAAAAATTTCATTTAAACATAGGCATATGAGGTTAATCTAACGTTATCATACTGATCATGCTAACTCTCTCTTTATATCTTCCAGGAACCTTAGGATTCACAACTGGTTTGTATACTTTCATCTATTTATTTTGGGGGGAAGGCCGCCCTGTCTGGTGGTTCATAATCCACCTATTTTTGGGGGTCGGCTGCGCCCCTGCCTTCGTCTTCAGGCAGGAAATGCAGGTCCGCTACCCTCGGATTACGAACCATGGACGGGGCCTTCCGCCAAAGAAATTTATAATTATGCTTGCTGAGTTGTCAATAAATGTATGCTTCGTACGTTTTATCTCCCGAGTCTTTCTGGTAGAAATGAAAGCTTTAGCCTAAGTTCTGCCAGGAAGACTCAATTACTCGTCACTAAATACCTCCCTCATTATCCAATCACGTCTTTATACTTTGGTATAAAAGATCGTACTTACACATGTTTGAGTTCACAGATGCCGACGTGATAACAACCTCCACCCTCCCCACCACCACCAGGATGGTCCTGTCCTTACCTTCCAGGGGGGGTCGGCTGCGCCCCTGCCTTCGTCTTCAGGCAGGAAATGCAGGTTCGCTACCCTCGGATTACGAACCATGGACGGGGCCTTCCGCCAAAGAAATTTATAATTATGCTTGCTGAGTTGTCAATAAATGTATGCTTCGTACGTTTTATCTCCCGAGTCTTTCTGGTAGAAATGTGAATTCAGCCGGTATTCAGTCTCATACAGTTTTGGGCTTGAATCGCCTAGGGCTGTCAAAATAGCTGAAAAAAACTAAATTCGAATTTTTTACTTAAATATGATCAAAATTCGAATTGTATTCAAATTTTAAATGCATAATTTCAGTTAGGGTGAAGAAAAGCTTTTTGCTTCTCTTCTGAGGCTCAAGATAGCGCATCGAGCAAAATATTACTGCATGTTTATTCAAAGCATTAGAATACATGACTGTGAAAAAAACATAATATTTAAAATGTTTATGAACCAATTATTATTAATTAAGTTGCTTAAAGAACTATAAACAAAACAGCATCATGTATGCATGCATTGTTAAATAAATAAAAAGGGCGGAAAACCAGTCACACAGGATACATTTTTTCATTTAAAAACATGAGATGCGCGAAATATGCGTTCTGTGTGAACGGCTTGGTTTCAGTTTTGATGTAAACAAGATCTCCACATTTATTTATTTTTTAAAAGTGGCTTCAACTGGATAGGCTAACATAACCTTATAATGCAATGACACATATATTGTCATCGCATCTTGTGCGCGTACACGAGGTGAAAGATGAGAAATCAGATCCTGCGTGTCGAGCTCGTCCGCCTTTGAAAGTTGTGTAGACACAGCTGTGCGCACGTCGAGATGGAATGGAACACGTACTGGGGCTCATAAGGCAGCTTCCTTAATGCACACCTAAAATTCATATGCGCATTCGAATGTGGATTTTTATTTTAAATTCGATGAATATTCAAAAAAATATTTTTTTTGATAGCCTAAGAAAATCGCCTATACGATTTTTTTGTTGTTGTTGAAATTTAATTGTAAACACAGCCATGTTGAAGTCTGCAGTAAATGTTTTGCATTATGGCAGTGCACTCTGCTTATTGTTTTTCGAAAATGTTGCACTCCTGTTTGTCATTTTGCACGTAACTTCACGCCAATAAATCATCAGAAATATTGGTCTTTACCAAGATATTGAATCTTTACATTCCTCCTGCCTGTTGTCCGTGGATTTACCTATATTTGGTGTTATTTGCCGTATAAAACTTTAGACATGCAAAATCGATTTTACAATCGATTCAATGAACACTCGTCACTCAAATCAAACAGGATTTTTTTCACAAAAGTGACAACCCAAGAAAGCAAAGTAAACGTTCTCTCATTTGTAGGTTGCATTGATACCTAGCGGTGGATGCATGTAAAACAGTTCCTCATTTTTTTTCTCACCTGAAATTCATGCAATAAACATGTTTTTGACAAAGATTTAAATTTGTTTGTGGTCTATATAGCCTGCATCAAAATGAGGTTTGCAATGATGCGCCCGAAGGCACGGGTTGAAGACCCAGTCAGTGACGTCACGATATGCTAATTTGTTTAAATTCATACCGACGTAATCACCATCACAAAAATTTACTTTTTTTTTTACATTGAAACTTGAAAAAAAAATATAGACCGACCTACCGACCTTTTTTTTTTTAAATTACTGTTACTGCAAACCAAAATATTTTTAAGGATGGCCTAATCAGTCTTATTTTTTACATCTTTATCTTAGCGAATCAAAAATATATTACCAGTCTTAAAGATGGTAATATAGATGATAGATGACTTATAGATGACTAACTTGTGAGACTAGTCTAAACCAACATGGAAAGGATCTAAATTTCATGAATGTCCGGCTAGGTCGTCCTGAGAGGCTGCTGAAGCATTGAGCAGAGGTGGCATTAGCAAGAACCTTCTTGTGTAATGCTGTCTCAGGCAGTGCTCGCCTCGCCTCGCTTGCCTCTCACATTCTGTTCAGTACCTCTGGTTATCTGTGAACAGATGCTTGGGAAGCTTTAAGTACACAAGCTAAGCTCTCTGCACTTTCTAAAATCCACATAAGTTGTAAGTGTGCATGCTGAGCACTTTGTGCACTTTCTAAAATCCACACAAGTGGTAAGTGTGCATGCAAGACTCTGCGCACTTTCTGAAATCCTGTACGGTAAGGGTACGGTACGCGTATTAGCTTTGTTCCCTTTCTCTGAGTTGGTTAGACCCCAGTACCGTGGGCTCTACTCTACCAGTGTGTCTATTAACACATTTTGAAGCATCGCTCCCCTTAGCATTAGGGTTGGGAATCGTTAGAAATTCCGGTTCCAGATCCATTAAAATCATTAAACAACTATTTATTAAAAATATAGTGGTAAGGTAAAATGCACAATACTCAACTACTCAATGGTCAACACTGTTTATTACTTACTGTCAACTTAATTTAAAGGTTGGCAATGTCAAAATACAACATCTATTACAGTATACAAATTTTCCGGTTCCGATTACGGTTCCATTAAAATTAAGTATTACAATGTTTTTTACTATTTTACCTTCATTGAATGTAGTCTTGCTGGAAGGTAATAGTAATGTTGAGTAATGCTAGTCCATCAATCAGCATGTGCTTCAAAGTCGATATTTTTTACACTATCAATAACATTTTGTTTTTCAAGCAGGAATAAGCTGGTTGGCCAAATAGTCCCTTGAGGGCTAAGACACTTGTTCAGTTCTATAAATTAGTTAAATATAAACTGTTATACTCATAACCATGTATACCAACACTCCATAAAGCCCCTATTTTACAAATAATAATTCAGTCAGGAGATGGTGTGATGCAATAAGTGGTTTCCACATTTTTAAACATTTTAAATGATGTTCTTGTTAACAAGGTTCGGGAGGAGCGCATCAGATACTTAGCCTAATCAACACAGGTGGACCACAATCTAGTAATCAATCCCACAGTATAAATATCGCTGACTTACCTCTATCCATTGACGGTTAATCAGCATTCGATTCACTCTATCTGTCATCTTATCACAGACCCAATCTTCCTTCCAACGAAGAGATCTGTACCAGGGATTTTTCAGATCTGCCACTTTTTCCGGACCCACGATCACTCCTACCTCGCCAAACATGGCCACCGAACACCATTAAGCGTTATCGTGACAGCTGCTCTTCTCGCAAAGCCACACGTTGTGGCCAATAGACGGTGTAAAGCCCCAAACCCGAGCTCGCTTCGCTCCCGCTCAAGACCGGGCTCTTCTCGAGCGCCGGATCGCAGCAGCAGCAGGCATTCAACCAGCCTGTGCCGCACCACAGTTCTCACCGCAGCAAGTCTCTCTCGCTTCCCATCACAGCTCAGCCTTTTCTCCGCGGCTTTTCCGGCAGCAGCGCAGTTTGAGGCTGCCTCCTCTAGCAGCACAGACCGCTGGTCGTAAATCAATACATTCTTCACGTGAAGACGCTACAGGTTTCGCGGCTAAAGTTGTTAAACAACGTCATGACGTAATTCTGTTGGATGACGATGCCATTTAACCACAAAGCCAAGGCATTTTTTCAAGGCAAGCCATCCACACCGAAATGTCTGAAGACATTACATTTGCCCTACCGTGCATGTTAAGCCAGATCAGTTTTTGTAACAAGTGAATACGTTCGTTGACTTGAGACATAACACATAATACACTCTTTTTTTTGCCACCTGCTGGAATATTTTGTTAAATACGAAGAAATGATCACTGAACGAATCAGTGAACGATTCTGAACGAATCATTTTGGTGAACGAACTGAAAATGAACGAATCTCTTGAAAGAATCATAATTTCCACCACTAATGTTTAAACCTCACTGAGATGATACAGACATAAAGTGCATGCAATTTTTCTGGCAGGACCTATTTATTTAGGTAAGGCAAGTTTATTTATATAGCACATTTCGTACACAATGGTAATTCAAAGTGCGTTACATAAAAGAAAGTGAAAATTATGAAGGGAAATAATAATATAACAAATAAATAAAACAAGCAATTTTTAAACTTCTTAAAAATGATTTTAAAAAATGTACTTCTTTAAAACTAATGTAAAAACCGTTAGAAACAGAAAATGATTTTGCCAAAAAAAAAAAGTGCAACCAGTTCGGACATTGCACAAGTGCTCATGCAATAAATGCACAGCTCAACATATGAGTTTTAAGTCTAGATTTAAATGTGACTAGTGTATTAGCACATCTGATCTCTTCTGGAAGCTGATTCCAACTGCTGGCGGCATAGTAACTTAAATGTTAAAAGCCGACTCCCCTTGTTGCATGAACCTTTGGTATTTTATACTGACTCGATCCTAGTGATCTGAGTGCTGTGTTAGATTTATATTCAGTGAACATATCTGCAATTTATTAAGGGACATTTTCCACCATTTACTTGCGTGATCACTCAGAATTGATCTAAAACACAACTACCCTCTTGTTTTGCCGCAGGACAGCAAGGGTGAGTAAAATTTCTGTTGTCTTTTCATGACTGTTATATGAAAAGCACGCAAAGTAAATATCTTTAGAATCTGCTTGAAAGTGAACAGCACTTAACTGCAATCATCTTTACCATTATAACCACTTCGGTTGGTACAATATTTTACAAGACTAAACATGCTTCATCATTTCCAAAGCCCCTGTTTCCACAGTCCATCCTACAATGTGAAAACAGCATTCCAAATCTATCCACTCTGGAGACCGTTTAAAAAGGCCAGAAGGCCAAAACGAGCGGAAAACATGCTTCCAGCAGGAACGTACTAATGTGGACAAGGCTTGAGGTATTGTCAAACCAGGCAACCAATTGCTAAGCTGGCAACACGGTAGGCTACCCAGGCACTTTTATTTTTATTTATTTATTTATTTTATTTTTTAGCTTGCCCCATCAATTGTTACTAACCCTTCTACTTTTCCTGCAGCCAACAACTACAGCAGCCGAAGCAAGATCAAGCCGCAGGCGGCTCAAGAAGCTATCCCTCCCCACTGCCACAGCAGTGTCTGCTCCCGCAGGAGCCTCTATCCACATTTCTCCACTGCCGCAGCAGTGTCTGCTCCCGCAGGAGCATCTATCCATATTTCTCCACCGCCGCAGCAGCATCTGCTCCCGCAGTAACCTCTATCTATATTTATCAACCGCCGCAGCAGCGTCTGCTCCCGCAGGAGCCTCTATCCACATTTCTCCACCGCCGCAGCGTGTGTGCTCCCACAGGAGCCTCTATCTACAGTCGTGGCCAAAAGTTTTGAGAATTACATAAATATTAGTTCCTTTTCAGGAACTCGAGCTGCGTCGAAACGCTTTTGGGGAACGTCCCTGACGAGACCGACTCTGAATATCGTGTGCAATCAGTCCATCGGAAAGGCGTGACGTCACGGGCGGGGTGACGTAGCGACCAGGAAGCTATAAAAGCACGTGCCGTGCAGCTGGCTTCAGCTTTCGAATCTGTCAGCAAGCGCTCTGTGTGTGCATGTGCAAAAGTCTGTCTGTTGGTCCTATTTATTGTTGTCTGTCCCTTAGCTTAAAAAGATCGCTAAAACAGCTACAATATGCCTAAACAAAAGCAAAAGACCAAACATTTGAAGGGCGATTCCAAGCCGCGTTACAGACTGTGTGTTCCTCCCTGCACTCGCTACATTACGAGTGGGGATACACACATGCTGTGCGTGGCTTGCCTGGGATCGAAGCACGCTGAGTCGGCTCTCGAGGGGGCCGACTGCCCGCATTGTGAACGTTTGCCAATGCGGACGCTTCGATCCCGGAGGGCTCTCTTCGAGGAGGGAGCCTTTACCAGCGTTCCTCGCGGTGCTGGCCCCGCTTCTGCCGAGGCAGAGCGGCTGCTGCACTCGTGGGGCTCGCAGGTGGATCTGTCAGAAGGAATGGAGACGGGCCAGTCCTTATCTCCTTCCTCATCTGACAGATCCGGCGCCCAAACCCTGGGTTCGGAAGCACGCTCGTCGGTTTCTTCCCCCCAGGGTGAGGGATCAGCTCTTCACCTCTCGTCCTCCGAGGAGGTCGATGTGGAGACTGTTGCTGGGGATTCGCCACCCCTGTCGCCCCAGTATGAGGAGCTGTTGGAGGTGGTCACGCGGGCAGTAGATAAATTAAAAATTGACTGGCCTGCTGAAAAACAGACTGAGCCGCAGAGAAGCAAATTAGATGAACGCTTTCTGCGGCCGCAGCAACCACCTCCACGTCGGAGCCTTCCATATTTTCCCGATCTCCATGACGAGTTATCGAGATCGTGGAAACACCCGTATTCGACCCGCCTCTTTGGCCCTGATTCACTATACTATGGCAACGTGATGGGGCTGGGAGAGCGTGGTTATAGAGCGATGCCACGGGCTGAACAGACGCTCGCGAGCTATCTGTCACCCGGTTCGGCCTCGTCTCTAAAGGCTCCGACATTGCCCACTAAGCCGCTTCGAGTTACATCATCGCTAGTGGGCAAAGGTTATGTGGCAGCAGGTCAGGCTGGGGCGTGCCTTCATACTATGGCAGTCCTGCAAGCTTATCAGGCTGACCTGCTGAGAGATGTCGATGAGGGGGAGGGGATTAAGTCTGAGGAGATTGAAGAACTCAGGAAGACCGCTGATCTCTCCCTCCGCGCCACTAAGGAGACCGCTCGCGCAATTGGGCGGTCTATGGCAGCTTTAGTGGCCGCGGAGAGGCATTTGTGGCTGACCCTGTCAGAAATTAAAGAACGGGACAGGGTCTGCCTCCTGGACGCCCCGCTTCAAGCCTCGGGCCTGTTCGGCGACACAGTTAATACTGTCGTCGACAGGTTCCAGGAGGCGCACAAGCAGGCGGCGGCGTTCCAGAGTTTCCTCCCTCGTCGCTCTCGTGGTACATCTGGGCGGGAGATGACCACGCCACATACCGGCTCCTCACACCGGGTAGCGCAAAAACAGAGCGTCGCCACTCGTGCTCCCCCACGTCGGGACCGAGGGCAACGACGCTCTGAGTCGGGGGCTTCTAGGGCGAAAGCCGATTTAAGATCTGTCATCGAAGCCCGGAAGTCCTCGACGAAACGATCCTGACGCCAGGATCCAGAGGGTAGCCCCTGCTGGGGTAGAGCGCGGTTCACCTCATTACACGGTGCCCGTCTCACCTCAGTACCCTCAGGAGGTCGGTCTGCCAACCCTGCCAGAGTTTCAGGGCGCAGCGGCCTCCAGCGAGCACCACTCCCAGTTACTTCCGCCCGTGACCGTAGCGGAGCTGGGATGCTCGCCGCCCCTTCGGGGGCCTCTTACACCAGAGGTCAGTCTCGAGAGACTGATTCCCTTAGTAGATTATTTAGCAGCGTGGAAGCTACTGCCAAATGTATCTCAATGGGTCCTGCGTACAATAGAAAGAGGCTATTGCATTCAGTTCGGTCATCCACCACCGAAGTTCAACGGGGTTACACCGACTGTGGTCGGCCCCCAGCAGGCTCTGGTTATGGAACAAGAAGTGAATACCCTATTAAGGAAGGAGGCCATCGAGGTGGTCCCTCCTCTAGACAGGGAATCCGGATTTTACAGCCGGTATTTCATAGTTCCAAAGAAGGATGGGGGGTTGCGTCCGATCCTGGACTTGCGTCTCCTGAACCGCTCAGTTATGTCACTGAAGTTCAAGATGCTCACTGTCAACCAGGTTGTAGCTCAAATCAGATCCGAGGACTGGTTTGTCACAATAGATCTCAAAGATGCATACTTCCACATATCCATCCTTCCACAACACAGGAAGTTTCTGAGGTTCGCTTTCGGGGGCAAAGCTTATCAATATCGAGTACTTCCCTTTGGCCTCGCACTCTCACCCCGCACGTTCACGAAATGTATGGATGCGGCTCTGGTATCCCTCCGTATGCAGGGCATCCGCATTTTAAATTATATCGACGATTGGTTGATCCTAGCTCAATCAGAGCAGATGGCGGCTCGACATCGAGATGTCGTTCTCGCACACATGGGGGAGCTGGGTTTGAGACTAAACGCCAAGAAGAGTGTACTTTCTCCAGTTCAGAGAACCACCTATCTAGGCGTAGTGTGGAATTCGACCACGATGCAGGCACGCTTGTCTCCTGCTCGGATCGAGTCGATCCTCACATCAGTCGAGAGAGTCAAAGAAGGCCAGTCACTCACTGTCAAACAATTCCAGAGATTGTTAGGGCTGATGGCAGCTGCGTCCAACGTGATACCTTTTGGCCTGCTGTACATGAGACCCCTACAGTGGTGGCTCAAGTCCAAGGGTTTTTCCCCGAGGGGAAATCCACGTCGAGTTATCAAGGTCACGCGGCGGTGCCTTCGTGCCTTAGACATGTGGAGGAAACCTTGGTTCTTGAATCAGGGCCCGGTGCTGGGAGTTCCTTGTCGCCGTGTAACGCTAGCGACAGATGCGTCCCTCACCGGTTGGGGTGCGGTCATGAGTGGCCACCCTGCCCGCGGTCTGTGGAGTGGTCGCCATCTAACATGGCACATCAATTGCCTAGAGATACTAGCGGTCTGTCAAGCATTGAAATATTTCCTCCCGGACCTGAGAGGTCACCATGTGTTGGTGCGCACCGACAACACATCAGTGGTCTCTTATATCAATCACCAGGGGGGTCTGCGTTCGCGCCCCTTGTACAAGCTGGCACACCAGATCCTTCTGTGGTCCCAGGGCAAGCTCCTCTCGATCAGAGCAGCGTATATTCCTGGGAGATTGAATGTGGGAGCAGACATACTGTCGAGACAGGGGCCGAGGCCCGGGGAATGGATGCTTCACCCCGAGGTGGTGAAGCAGATATGGAGAGTATTTGGTACAGCTCAGGTGGACCTCTTTGCGACTCAGGAGACATCGCAATGTCCCCTCTGGTTCTCTCTAGTTCATCCAGCTCCTCTGGGACTGGACGCTATGGTACAGACCTGGCCGAGGCTTCGTCTGTACGCTTTTCCCCCTATCGCTCTGCTCCCGGGAGTTCTGGCGAGAGTACGCCGGGACGGGGCCCGTCTACTACTAGTAGCCCCGTTCTGGCCGGGCCGAGTATGGTTCTCAGATCTAGTCTCGCTCCTCGACGGCTCTCCGTGGGAGATACCGATCAGGACAGACCTACTCTCACAGGCGCAGGGCACGATAATTCACCCTCGCCCGGAGTTGTGGAGGCTGTGGGTGTGGCCCCTGAGGGGGCACAGCTGTTAGCAGCCGGTCTCTCAACCGAGGTTGTTGAGACCCTACTCCAATCCAGAGCTCCCTCTACGAGGAAACTGTACGCCCTGAAGTGGAAGCTCTTCACTTCATGGTGCAGAGACCGCCAGCTTGACCCAGCAGACTGCCCAGTTGGTACAGTTCTGGAGTTTTTACAAGCCAGGCTCTCTGCGGGGTTATCCCACTCCACCTTAAAGGTTTACGTGGCGGCCATAGCTGCTTTCCACGTCCCTTTCAATGGTCAGTCAGTGGGTAGACACCCCCTAGTTACACGTTTCCTCCGCGGTGCGCTGAGGCTGAGACCTCCAGTACGATCCCGTGTTCCCCCCTGGGATTTGGTTGTGGTTCTAGAGGCTCTTTGTAAAGCTCCATTCGAGCCTATACAAGATATCTCAGATAGACATCTGACACTTAAAACTGCCCTATTACTGGCAATCACCTCACTAAAGAGAGTTGGAGATCTTCAGGCCCTTTCGGTGGCCCCTACCTACTTAGACTTTGCCCCTGGTATGGCCAAAGCATTTTTATACCCTCGAGCGGGTTACGTTCCGAAGGTTCCCTCTGTTACACCACAGCCTATCGTACTGCAGGCCTTCTGTCCTCCTCCCTTTCGGGAGCACGACCAAGAGAAGCTAAACTGTATGTGTCCAGTGCGAGCACTGGACGCATACGTCCACAGAGCTGCCCTGTGGAGAAAATCAGACCAATTGCTTGTTTGCTACGGTCCTTCTAACAAGGGTTCTCCTGCCACCAAGCAGACCCTTAGTCGTTGGATAGTCGAGGCTATCAACCTCTCCTATGAGTCCTCTGGTCTTCCCCCCCCCTTTGGGGGCCAAGGCTCACTCTACTCGGAGTATGGCGGCCTCCAAGGCCTTCTCAGCAGGTGTGTCCCTCTTGGACATCTGCAACGCTGCGGGGTGGTCCACGCCCTCCACATTTGTCCGATTTTACGATCTTGACATGCGAGCCACGCCGGGCTCTTCTGTCCTCTCGTCTTAGCTGTGCTCTTTTGACTACACACTAGGCAGGGATTTGGAAGTCTGGCAGCGTTGGCACATCGTTCCCCAAAAGCGTTTCGACGCAGCTCGAGTTCCTGAAAAGGAACGTCCCAAGGTTACGTATGTAACCCTAGTTCCTTGAGGGAACGAGACGCTGCGTCGCAGAGCCATACTCCCGGCACCCCTGCCGGCGCTTGCTTCCCTACTCGAAGCTGAAGCCAGCTGCACGGCACGTGCTTTTATAGCTTCCTGGTCGCTACGTCACCCCGCCCGTGACGTCACGCCTTTCCGATGGACTGATTGCACACGATATTCAGAGTCGGTCTCGTCAGGGACGTTCCCCAAAAGCGTTTCGACGCAGCGTCTCGTTCCCTCAAGGAACTAGGGTTACATACGTAACCTTGGGACGTTTTCAAAAAGTTTGCTGCTAAACTGCTTTTAGATCTTTGTTTCAGTTGTTTCTGTGATGTACTGAAATATAATATAATATAATATAAAAACAATAATCTGACACCAATAATCCAATAATCTGTTCAGATTTCCCCTATTGGTGTTGCAAAAAAAAAAAAAAAAGCTGCTCATGAACCCTTTTGAAGCCCCGCCTTCTCGTTTTTTTCATTAGCCCACTGGAGTGGTTAATCTGAAAATTTCTTAACCAAGAATTTGAAAACTCTTAATCAATCCGTCAGCTCCATATAATTTGCCGTTTAAAAGCACAATCACCTCAATGGCTTTTGATGAATTCTCTCTCACAACCGTAGAACAATGATCAGGCGATCAATATGGAGAGAGAAAAAATAAATAAATAAATAATAATTCTCAAGCTCTCGGCTGGGAAAGATGACATCACCTCTGCTTTAAGCTATGCCCATGCATCCAGATTCATGGCACTTATTCGAGGTACTCTGACAGGACAGGGAATTCCATTTCGTCATACGCTTAACTTCGAATGCAAGCCGATCAAAGATTTTCTGACATTATCAGAAGCAGCGTATTGGATTTGCTAAACCACTACGCAAGTAACCCTCATAGCATCCCCTTTAGACAACTCAAATTGCTCTGAGTATTGAACTCTCCGCCAGGTGCTGCAAAGCGCTCCCAGTAAAAAAAATAAAATAAAAAAATAAAAAAATATATATATAATAATAATAATAATAATAATAATAAAACAAAATAAATACATTCTCCAACTACCGACAAGGCTCACCCATCCAAAACAGTGACTATTGAATTCCTGCCAGATTGCCTCCCAGTCGAGCAAACCTTGCCTTTTCCGACAAACTACCGGAGCAGTTACCCGTCTGATGCCGCGAGCATTTAAATCCCGTCAGATGCCGCAAGAGATGTCATGGTCGAATGGATGTTTCCCTCCAACTAACGGCGTTGCTTACACGTCCGTGCGCGAATATTGAACTCTCGCCAAAGGCTGCAAGAGCTTTGGTCAAGCATCCTTGGCCTTCAAGTCTGACTACAGGTGTACCCATTCAGTGCCGCAAACATTGATCTTCCCCCGGACAGCACGCCAAATACGCATACAATACCTCAGCTAATTGTAAGCGTGAACTCGTGAAATGCATGAAAATAAATATTTTCTATCACTTTGTGTATCACTCTTGAAATTACCTGTACACTAAATAATCTAACCCTCAAACTTACATAACAATAGCAGTCTATTTATTTAGTGGCCCAAGTTGAAGTCAGTATATTCAGCATTGCATTAGTTCAGTCAGGCCACATTAGTCACGCTTGCACCAACTGAAAATGTAATCCGATCTAACTTTGTTCTTTCTTTACAGTCTCTTCATTGGAAGCAGTCTCTATCACATTTAGTTTACAACTCATGATATTGTGAATTGTAATTGTGTATGCATATAATGGTTCTGTTTTGTACCCCAGTGGGGTTTGTCTTGCTGCTCTCCCCGCTCTGTCCAAGCATTGGTGCATGGACAGGCGTGTGGAGTGTTGCCCAGAACATAACCATACCGCCAACACTAACTGTATGCAATGTAATTGTCATAAATATACTTGACGGAAGTGGTCCTGATTGAAGTATATTAATGAAAATATGGGACTAATATAATGTAATTTAGTGGCAGCAGGCGCTGCCGGTACATGGGTCAGACAAAACTATGTGCAAAGTTATCGAAGGCGAGTGCGTGTACAGTCGTGGGAAACGTGTTTGGCAGTTAAAGATACAATGCAGTGTGGAAACAATGTGCTCCGTGATTAAAGAGGCAGGACAGCATTTCTGTTATTTGGTTTGTGACATCGTTTACGGGACATGCCGAATCATCAGAACCTTGGCTCAAGGCTGCTCACAGTGCTTGGTCATGTGTCGCACCAGAACTGGTTTCAGAACCGAAACTTAGAAACTGCTCACAGTTCCGGTTCTTTTAAAAAAACAGACCAAACCAAATAACCGGTTCTGAATAATTTAAAAGAACCGGAACTGTGATCAATTTCTAATTTTCGGTTCCGAAACCGGTTCTGGTGTGACACATGACCAAGCGTCTTGGTTCCCAACCCTACTCAGCATTGAGGGTTATTGTGAGCATGGTGCTTCCTTTCGGGCGCTCGAGTTATCTCCTCTGAGGAGTTGAATTCCTCGTCCCGTGGGTTGTTCTCATAGTAGTTTAGCAGCGCTGCCCTTTATCAGAAAGGGTTACCTATGAGAGTGCTACTCCTTTCTGAATTCGGAGTTCTTCTTTCACATGGGAGTTGAGTTCTCTGTCTTTCTAGAGCACTTGGAATCAGCAGCATCAGGTGAACTAGGCCCTTCCTCCACCTCTCTGAAGCGCTGAGTTTTTGGCTAACTTGCAGTATGCTTACCCTTCTAATTCTAATGATAATGCTGAAGGTCCAGACCCCTCTCTTCCTGAGGTATGGGTTTATGCTTCCTCAGCTAGGTAACCTACTGCTAGCCATTCCAGCCATTCCGGTTTGAACTGGGTGTGTTGCTCCCTCGGCTAACTAAATTACTGCTAGCTGTTCCAGCATTGGAAAATGCGGTAGGTGGAGCTACTCTCTATCATCCTGACGAGCTGCATCACTGTGTGGCCTGGCGCCTGCAACGTGTACTGCCGGAAGACACTTACATGCATATTGAGAGCAGCTGAGAAGATCGTTGGTGTCTCTCTCCCATTCCTCCAGGACATTTATGGAACCTGTCTCACCCATAAAGCCCTCTGCATCACAGGTGATCCCATACACCCTTCACACAGCTTCTTCAGTCTGCTGCCATCAGGGAGGAGACTGCGGAGTCTCCAGGACAGGACCAGCAGACTGAAGGACAGTTTCATTCATCAGGCTGTCAGGAAACTGAGCTCCCTCCTGACCTTGCCCCCCCCCCCTCCCCTTTTTTCCCCTATGCACCACTGAACTCTGAACCTCAGTCTGAGGTCTGAGAGCATCACAATTTAAATTCCTTGTATGTACAGTATGTATGTACTGTACATATGGAAGAATTGACAATAAAGCAGATTTGACTTGACTTGAAATAAAATATTAAATAAAAATGTTTAAAAAAGTATTTAATTTCAGTCCACATTTATTTTATTTTAAGTAACAAGAAGTTTTTTTTAGTTTTAGGTTAACTATAATAACCCTGGCAAACAAATGTTTCAGTAAAACCAAGTCAATGCCAGCTAATCTGGGAGCCTAGATGGACTGGACTTTGGGATGCATAGTACATAATGGCCCAGAATTCACCACTCCAAATGGGAGATTTTATCTGGGGTTAATGTCCACTGTCTAAATGCTTGCAGGGATGTCAGGTGCAATAAGTGGCGGAAAATGACATTGGGATTGTAAAAGGTACTGGTCCAGCTTTAAGATACTTTTAGACACTCTACTACTGAAAAGCATATCAGAGGCTCAGTAAAGTTTAGTGGTTTGACAGCTACAGTATTCACAAGCAAGGTTCACTTCTATTTTGGATTTCACGCTGGGATATTGGCAAGGTCACTTCATGCCCACAGTGAAGAAAAATATCTTATTGGCCACCTGACACCATCTAGATTAACACATAAATTGCCACCTTGCTAATGCTAGGCATCTGCTTACCTAGATGATGTCATTCTTCGCCTTGAGAGCTGTGGTAGTGGTGAGCATCTGTTGCAACTCTGAGGGACAGGGTTGGAGAGAGAAGCTCTGGCAATAAATAAGTCTTGGAGCTCCTCCTTCACCTTCTGGGCAGCACTTTTTCCTTGTCACAAACCAATGTAGTGTATGGCATGGGGTAAAGCAAACCATCTCACACTGGCAAATATGGAGTAGCACAGTGAATAAAATGGTAAAAAGTTTGACATGAAAAAAAAAACCCATGAGAATTTAACGTTTGTGTGCGTAACTATACAGTATCTTCAGATGTCATCCCGTGATGTCTTCATAGTTGCGCACAAGTGTTTCTACAAATCAACAACTAATGCAGTGCAAACCGAACAGTCATGACCATCAATAAGGATGAGTTAATAAAAAGATTTATACTTGCTCTTTTAAAGGGATAGTTCACCCAAACATTTATATTTGCTGTTTTACCGTCAGGTCATCCAAGATGTCGAATAGTAACAAAGATTTTAGGTGAAACTGTGGTCCATAATTGGTGATTCATAAGAAAGTCAGTGGCTGCCTATCTTTATAAATAAATAAATAAATAAACAAATAAGATCATATCTGAATAAAAAAAGCATATCTGATTATATATTGAGATCTAATGAAGCAAAAACATCAGTCTGTGCAAGACACGGAACACTTAAAAACTTAAACTGCATGGGCAATAACCCTAACTGAAATTTTAAGTACTAAAATTATTAAAACTTAAATCAAAATAGAAAATAAAAAAACAAAACATTTACAAAACACTTAATTAAAATATTGGTTACACTTTACTAAAGGTTGTCATTTGTTAACATTAGTTAATGTGTTAACTAACATGAACTAACAATGAACAGTATATTTGTTAAGGTATTTATTAATCTTTGTTAATGTTAATGAAAAAAGTTATTCATTGTTTGTTCATGTTAGTTTACAGTGCATTAGCTTTTGATTTTAATAATGCATTAGCAAATGTTGAAACTAACATTTTCTAAGATCAATAAATATTGTATTTTTCATACTGCGTTCGTTAACTTTTACAGTTAATTAATTTACTGTTAACTAATGAGCCTTATTGTAAAGTGTTACCAAAATATTAATAAAAACTACTTGCAAATAAATCATGCTCAAACACTGCTGTGTTGGTGCCATGTTGGAAACGTATCTTTCCAAACGGGCATATTATTATAAGAGTGACAATTATAAATATAGCACAAATACAGCATGTAATGGGAACTAAAAAAATTTTGAACAACCATCCTTATTGAATCTCTGAAATTCTGTAATTTGTCAACTAAAAAATTTTCATTTGTTTCTTAAATGTTTAATCCTTCTGGTTTTTAAATATTCTGCTAAAGTTTTAATTTTTTTTCAATGTTAAACTGACATTTACATTCTTAAACACCGTGTGATTCAGATTAGTTTTTGCACTTTCCCAGAAATTATGAAAATAGCATCTGTGATGCTCACTGTTATTTTACTACTGTCACAGTGACAGATGTTTAAGAGCTCTGTGATTGATTTAGCCTCAAAACATGTTCAGTGATTTCTATAGTTTGTTTGTAGATGTTGTTACTTCATGGTTAAACATCACTAAGCTCAAGCAAGGTTGTTTTGGCCCCCAGGGGCCTCTGGTAACTATGGTGATGTACTTAATTGATGAATTGATTGCCTTAATTAATGGGGAGCAAGAGCAAAGACAGATGCTCAATGCTGTTGAGCTCTCACAGCAACAATCTACGGCCTCACACACCGAGTGGAATCATGTGGGGTGTGCAACTTCATGAATGTAAAGTGATGTAGGCCTGCTTCATAGCACTATTGTTATGTCATCCTGTCAACTTGTGTTAACCTTGCAATTCATTTTAAAAAACACATTGCTTATTGCCTTTCTTGTTCTGTTTTCAATTTCTGACTGCTGCATTATGTAGCATTACATCACTTGCTCACCAACGGATCCTCTGCAGTGAATGGGTGCCATCAGAATGAGAGTCCTAACAGCTGATAAAAACATCACATTAATCCACACGATTTTTAACTTCAATCCATTGGGTCTGGGTAGAATATAAATCATCTCGCCTAAATCATGAGACAAATATGCACAAACTAAACCCCTCTAAACAAATATATTGGTGGATTTTTCATTTGAGAGGACAACAGGGAATGGACTTTTTCACCAGAAGAAGTGTTATCATGAATCAGTACACGTCTGATGGTTCAAAGTTAAAACCCATTAAAGGTGCAATTTGTAAGATATTTGCAGTAAAATATCCAAAAACCACTAGGCTAGTGTTATATATTTTGATAAGCTGGTTACTAACAACATCTCGAATGTTTTCAACTACTTTTAAATCATGAGAAAATTCCCATTCTAAACAGTGACACAGGGCAGTGCAGTCGCCTGTCAGTGACTTTAGTTACACTTTGTTACCGCCTTTACTGACGTAAAAACCACATGACAACAGTGTCGGACAAATGCGGAAGTAACTTCGCGACAAACTTCAACTAGAAAGAGATGCCGATCTCGCTTGTGTTTTACTCGACAGGGGAGTTGTTTTGATTCGTATCTTTACAGAAAACATATGCTATTATAACGATCAACAAGATTAGTATTATGGGGCATATACAGCAAATGCGGGGCATCGCGTCTCTAGACCCGCGCGAGGACGTGTCTGATCGCGTCTTTGCATGTAACGTTAATCTACTCACGCAAATCGTTGTACTCGTGTTAAATCCATGATTTATCTTTCCGTCTGATTGATGGCTGTCAGCGGTTGGGTAGAAGACAACAAATCCCATCATTCCTTTTTAGTCATCAAACCACGCGATTGTTATTGTTTTGATAGTGCGCCCTCTCATGGCAGGTCCTACAACCTGTACCTATAATGAAGGAACACTTGTGGATTATTGTAATGTTATCATCAGCTAACTGCTGTTAACAAACTAAACCTTTGAGTTATCAAATATGTTTAAAATGGGCAAAAACTATCTGATAATGCCACAAAACAAAACAAAACAAAATATATTTATTATTTAATACTATATTAAACCATTTCAGAATCAGAATCAGTAAGAGCTTTATTGCCAAGTATGCCAAGGAATATTTTTATGTTTTAGTTACATACGCTTCCAGTACACAGAGACAACAACACAGTCAAAAAAACCCCCCAAAAAAACCAATACACATATGTAAATATAAATATACAAATATTGAAAAATACATCGACAAATAAATGAATTGTATGGATGAGACTGAAGACTGTAGTGTCATCTGCAAACTTCAGGAGCTTGACAGAGGGGTCTTTAGAGGTGCAGTCATCACATCATCCTCACTGATATGAAGCGGAGGAAGGGGAGAGGGGGATTGCAGGAGGTATTAGAGATGGTCAGAAGGGTTTTGGGGGTTTTCAAATCTACAATAAAACTCATTTAGGTGGTCAGCAAGTTGTTGATTCACCTCAGTGCAGGGGGATGGTGTCTTGTAGTTTGTGATGGCTCTCAGACTTTTCCACACTGAAGTTGAGTCATTTGGCTGTGTTGCTAATGGGCTCTAAAGTACAATTTACATTTACCGTATTTTTCGGACTATAAGTCGCACCTGAGTATAAGTTGCATCAGTCCAAAAATACGTCATGATGAGGAAAAAAACATATATAAGTTGCTCTGGACTATAAGTCGCATTTATTTAGAACCAATAACCAAGAGAAAACATTACCATCTACAGCCGCCAGAGGGCGCTCAGGGGTTAATTTCTCTCAGTTCATGTCAAATTAATTTTGATAAATAAGTCGCACCTGATTATAAGTCGCAGGACCAGCCAAACTATTAAAAAAAGTGTGACTTATAGTCCGGAAAATACGGTAAGTGTCTAACTATTAAAATGAATTGAAATGTAACTGAACATATTATTAAATATATGTATCACTAGCTCTTCAGCATGAAACCAATCTTAATAATGCACTTTCCCGACACACACACATACACACAGAAATCAATCAAAATGATCTTATTTTACATATCTATGAAAAAACAATTTGAATCAGTGAAGTCAGGCTTATTTGTACAGTGCTATTCACAAAATGCATTATTTCAGAGTAACTTCACAGGAAAATATTGCTGTAATATTTTTAATATGACATCCAGGTTATGAGAACACTTTTTTTTTCATTGCTTTGTTTCCATAGGCAACACTGACCGTGCCACTGTCTGTAATGCAGGGGTCACCAAACCTGTGCTCTAATAATTCAGCTTCCTTCCTGTTAAATGTTCATTTGTATTGTTGGAGGGCATTTACTCTGTGCAGCTGTGTTCCAGCTGTGCGTCATTATGTCTGCAGCAGCTGTTGACACCCAAATTACGGAAGAAAGAAGGTGCTACAAATTTGTTCCTTTTTTTTAAGTGTGTAAATATGACTTAATCATATTTAGGGGAAGCAACTGGGAAGTCGTGGCCTAATGGTTAGAGAGTCGGACTCCCAATCGAAAGGTTGTGAGTTCGAGTCCCGGGCCGGCAGGAATTGTGGGTGGGGGGAGTGCATGTACAGTTCTCTCTCCACCTTCAATACCACGACTTATGCCTGCCCTTGAGCAAGGCATCGAACCCCCAACTGCTCCCCGGGCGCCGCAGCATAAATGGCTGCCCACTGCTCCGGGTGTGTGCTCACAGTGTGTGTGTGTGTGTGTTCACTGCTCTGTGTGTGTGCATTTCGGATGGGTTAAATGCAGAGCACGAATTCTGAGTATGGGTCACCATACTTGGCTGAATGTCACTTCACTTAATCAGTCGCTCACCCAGATGTTCTCTCTCTCTCTTTCGCTCTCTGTCTCTCCCTTCTGCTGTCTCCCTGATCTCCAGGTAATATACGCACTAAAATAGAACTCATAATTTCCAAAATAAGACAGACTTAAACAGCCTCTGACAGCCATTTCCAGCTTCTTTTCCCAAGATGCTTTGCTTCACATGTAAATGGCCTCTATCAGACATTTACTTCCCTGTATGACATGGGAATGGGTCGATCTCTCTTCGTGAACCAGTGACATCTGCAGCAAGAAGTAAACCAGAGCCTGACAAACAGGCCGGATATTCAACCTAGTTTGTACCCCCCCCCCCCACATACACACAAAAAAGTGCTATTTACTGATATTTTCACAAATATTAGTATGCTACATGGGAAATGTGTTGTCTTCATGCATAAATATGATAAAATATACACTTTTTTTCTGTGTATTTGTGTGTATGTAGAACAGAATTATTATCTCTTGTAAATCAAGAGCAATGTCATCTTTCATGGCCACGCTACAGCGCCGTAAGATGTTTTTCTTCTTGTCTTCATGTTTCTAGGTCACTGTCTCATTGGTTGTTGCTATTCCAGCTATTAGGAAGTAGGAATATCATAAAGGATTTGATACTTCCTGCTGACATGGAAATCTCTCTCACTATGAGTTAAGACCTAATTTTCCCTTTCCTCTCTAACTCCTCTACCTCTATGATGTCTTAAACATGAGCTGTAATTTCATCTTTGAGTGTGAGCGGATCTCAAGGATGAAGATCACCTCCTGTGAATTTCTCAGTTTTGCTGTGAGTTAAAGGGGTCAAAGTTTTTATTTTTTAAGAAATGAATATTTTATTCAGCAAGGACAGTAATGACATTTATAATGTTATAAATAATTTTTATTTCAAATAAACCCTGTTCATTTGAACTTTCTGTTATTCTGTTATTTAAAAAGTGATGACAAAAATCATGATTTCCACAGCAATATTTCAACATTTCAACAATAAAAACATTTCTGGAGCAGCAAATCGGCATATAAGATTGAAGTGGAAGGATCATCTGAAAATAAAGACTGGAGAAATTATGCTAAATTTTTATGCTGTTTTCTATTTTAATTAGGGGTGTAACGGTTCACAAAATTCACGGTTCGGTTCGATACAATACACTGGTGTCACGGTTCGGTTCGGTACGGTTCGGTGCGTTTTAGATACAGCAAAAAGAAAAAATTAGCTCGTCAAGCTATATCTGGCGGCTCACATAGTAGCTTACAGTATCACACTGCCACTTGCCTTCAGATCATGTGAGGCGGGAGCGAGCGGGGAGCGCGAGCGGGCGGATCTTGTACAGAGCGCAGAGCGGCAATTTCAAAAGGACGGTGGACGGAGCATCGCATTTCCCACTCCAATTTCGCTCTGCTCACACCACGAGTCTGAAGCATGCTCATTCAAGCCTGACCCTGAATACATTAGTCTTGCACAGTCATCAACAGTAGACTATTTTCAAGCAAAACTCGGCTCAATAATGGAGTTCAAAAAGTAAAATGAGAATTCATACAGGTGTAGCCTATCAATATAAGTCACTCCGGAGTAGCCTATAAGGCGCATCAGTCAAAAAATGTACCATGAAGAAAAAAAAACATATAGGCCTAGCCTCGCACTGGACTATAAGTCGCATTTATTTAGAAATGTATAAAAAAATAAAAATAAAAAAAAATCTTATGGACGGGACAGTTCTCCGTTACGGACGTGAGCGCTCTGACAGCGGCACTAAGACTGCTTTAAAACTTTCACTGAGACCTCAAACAGAAAGCACAAAGCCTGTCTTTAAATTTGATTTCGTTTTGTATTACTTGTATCTTAATTTTAATCAAGGTTTCATCAACCAATTGTCTGGATTTAATAAGAAGTAAATAGAAAATAGATAACCACGATACGAAGGAGCCGGTGTGAACCTGGAGTTTGTCTCATGAATGAACCGAAACTCAGCGTATAGCCTACTTGCCTCACAGACCCGACAAATAGGCTATATATAAAGATTGAAATGTCTACTTTTAAACAAAACAATTCAAAACGAAAGAAAACAGACTGCTCTCCCTCCCGTATGAAATGTGCATTTCTCTCAGGCGCGTTCACTACTGCGAAGATCACGAGTCAGCATCTTTCTAGCCGACAGACATAAAAAAAAATTAAATGTCTTCTGCTATATTTTACATATTCATAATCATTAATTTTGCCAGTTCGTTGTGACAGCTTTTAGGTGCCCTTAAATGTAACATGAATGCATCAGCACTGAAAACATAGAGATTTTTTTTTCTTTTGGGGGCATTTTGTTTGACATGAATGCCAGCTTTCGCTCATCCCACTATTAAAGTAAATCTGTTCTTAAACGAAAATGTATTGGCCGTGTTATTTCGTTTTTGTGGGATGTCCAATTTATATGTAGAAATGCACATTTGCAAAGGTGACTTAGTATGTTGTCGTAAAAGTGGCTCGCCTTTTGATTTTGCTCTGTCAATGTGGCTCTTGTGAAAAAAATAGTGAGGATCACTGCACTACAGAGTAAGGCGCTCGCTCACTCAGTACGCGCTGAAGGCTCGTTGCAAAATGGCTTATGCGTTTAACAATGTTAACAGTGTTTGGGTGCACTTTGGATTCCCTGTAAGCTATAATGGTGATGATAGAATGAATGGTAAATAGTAAGGTCTTTTAGGTATGTTTCTCCTTTTTTCCGTCTTTTCCCAGATACTGACAAACTAATGTGATGTCGGCGTAAATGAGTTGACATGTTTCAAGTATTCCCACTGGTGTTTTATATTTTTTTTTTGTACCCTAGATGCACATATCGTTGTTTTTTTTTATCCACCACTCTCTTGCCATCACCATTATAGCTTACAGGGAATCCAAAGTGCACCCAAACACCAGACCTGTTGGTTATTGGAGGATCTTCTATTTCTTGTCTGTTAAACGCATTGGCCATTTTGCAACGAGCCTTCAGCCTGTATTACTGAGTGAGCGAGCGCATAAACATATAAGTTGGTGTTTTCTTCTTCGGGGGTGTCAGGAGCGTTGCCTGTTACGTCGTTTGGGTTATTGGGCTACCTTGTTGAACGCATATCATTATATTTCACAATTCTTTTTATTTTCCAAATATAATTATTTAGTCCAACGAACCGTTCGGTCCATAATGCGTACCGCGTACCGAACCGAAAGCCTCGTACCGAACGGTTTAATACAAATACGCGTATCGTTACACCCCTAATTTTAATATATATTAAAATAGAAAACTGTTATTTTAAATTATAATACTTCACAATATTGCTCTTTTTACATTAAATACATACATCTTTGATGAGCATAGGAAACTAATAAAAAAATATATATTAATATTTCCTTCTGAAGTCAATGTCAGGGTTTTTAGTGTCAAATCCTTTAATAGTTTTCCACACACTCACTCTCTGACCTTCACAATTAAACAGACTGTTATTCATGGCTGTGCCTTTAAGATGTCTGTGTGAACACCCTCTTTACATGTGTAATGATGTGTAATAGAGCTTTGTTGTGCTCATTTTAAAAGTAGATCAAGTTTGTAAATTTTAAAAAGTACATTAATAAAAAAGTAGATTAATAAAAAAGGTAAGTTTTGATTCAAAGTTGACTTTAAGGACAGAGCTTCAGCCCCATGCCATGTTGCCTCAGATTTTGGAAACATTAAAGAGTGAAATGCCTAGAACACAACCGTGACCTTACTTTTCCTTTCAAAGGGCAAAAATGTAATCCTGCAGGCCAGGGAAAGAAGAGCCAAAAATGTAGTGAGGATAGATGTTTTTGATGTTTTTTTTTTATTTGTATTTTTCATTTTTTCCTAACCTCAGAATACTCTCAAACTTCACAATGTAACTTATTTATTATCTTGTAGATTTGCTGAACATTCATAAATACACAAACAATCATCAAATATTTTTTTCAAAAATCACATGTAGACTGTTCCTACAATTCACCTCATACAAATTCATATAAAATTGCCACCTCATAAAATATGTATGTTTTCATGTGAGATTGGGTTGGAAACAGCTTCATGTCTCTTTTTAAACTCAAATACACGTTATTTTGGCTACAGCAAATTCTACCATGAAAACACAATGTCAAATCAATCCCATTGATTCAGAGTTTGATAAAAACATGAGTCTAATTAAAGAATTAAACATATTTCTGGCTGCCTTACTGGCTTTTAAAGAGCTTAATTAGCTATTTTAATAATACATATGCCTGTCTTAGATAAATATTTAAATGATCTTAATAAATTATCAGGCTGATTTAAGAGCCACAGAGCCAAAAGTTTTCATAAGAGTACATTTGTCTCTGTTTGTTAGATGATTAAGGTGAGAAAAGAGAGTAGAAGTGAGTGAGAGAAAAATAGGAAGAGTACATCAGACTAGAAAGAAAAAACGATGAGAAATAGAGGTATAAGGTGATTGGGGAGTTTAGCTGATGGAAATGGAGGGATCAGGAGAGAGAGATGAGCTCATTTGGAGGAGAAAGAGAGGGAGGAGTTTTATGACATCATACTTAGGAAAGTCCCTCCCATTTGTGATGCTCTCTGCCCTATTAGCATATACACAGCCCTGAGTGAAAAGCAGCGGTCTGCCATTACTGTTCTCTTGCTGTAGCTGCTGGATGTACAATGTCAGCGCCAAAGAGCCATTAAAAAACGTGTTGTGTGTTGGGATGCACCAACAAACATAGGGGTCTCCATAGACTCACATGGTGGTTAACTGTCTAGAGTGAGAAAGAGAAAGACAGAGAGAGAAAGAGATAGAGAGGAAAGACAAGAGGGACTGGCTTGGTGGAGGTGAAAAGATGGAAGTATGGTGATAAATAAATAAATAAATAAATATAAAAAATATTTGTGTTTGGGACGCTGTGAGCATGGAGACTGTAGTGTGCACCATAAGTTTGAAAACATTTAGCTTAAATTATTAATATGAATAAACAGTGCTCATAAATGGCTGCTGAGTTTGTATTCTCAAGTGAAGCGAGTTGAGCCTTGGACCCGGAAACAGCGCTTCTTATGTCATCACTTAACAACCAAATAAAAGTTGACTCTGATTGGATGAGTATTAAAAATTACTATTAAAATGAATGAAAAGGTTGCTTTGTCACTTACAAAATAATTGTTGAAATACTGAAATTCTTAAAACCAAATCAAAATAAATATTAATAAATACTATAATACTAAATAAATAACAATAAAATAACACTGGTTTAAAGTTGTTCCAAACTTGTGTTACTTTCTGTGACGAGTGGGGCGGGGCCGAGGGACATGGGAGCGAGGCCGGTGGAGTGATTGGAGATGAGCTACACCTGTTCGACCCGCCGGTCTCGAGGCCCATGGAGGAGATGGAAGGATATAAAACTGGAGCGACGACAGTGAAGGACGAGAGAGGACCAGGCCTGGGCTTTTAGTTGTGTTTTGGTTTTTATTTGCGCTGTTTTGTGTTTATTTTGCTTTATTAAAATGTTGTTTGATTGTCCGCCGGTTCCCGCCTCGTTCTTCCGGATGAATATGAAGGTTTTTATCATTACAGTGGTGCCGAAACCCGGGAGAAGGAGGGACGCGCTGCTGAAGATCCCTCGCCGCTGTGGTGAATCCGCGGTGCCAACGAGCTGGCGAGGAGTGTGCCGCCATGGACGCTCGAGGCGGTGGACTGGAGCGAGTTGCCGGGGACGGGCGAGCTCGCTGCCGACCGCCCGCTATCTGGAGGGGCGGCTGCCGTCCGTGAGGGAGCGGAGGAGTCGGCGCCGTTCGCCAGGTGGCCGGAGCCTGCTGCCATCCGCCGGAACGGGGAGGAGCAGGGAACGGGGGACTCCTGCCGGCTGCCCAAAACCGGAGGAGCCGTCGCCGTCCACCGGGCGGCGGAGGAGTGTCGTGCCGTCCGCCGAGGGCCGTCCGGTGCCACCGCCAGGCACCGTGGAGGAGAACACCCAGCTGGTGGAGGGCCGAGCAGCGGTGCGTCTGGGAACCGGATTTTTTTTTTTTTTTTTTCTCCTCTCTCCCCTCTCTCGTCTCTGTCGCTCCTCCTTCCATCTCCTTTTCTCTCGCCTCGCCTGTCCTACCCCCAGGTTCCCGCAGGTCCCCGTGAGCGGTCCCCCCCGGAGGGAGGCGGGGGGGGTAGAGCACAGTCTCGGGAGTACCCCCCGACCTGCGAGGGGCGATGGGGGTATGTGACGAGTGGGGCGGGGCCGAGGGACATGGGAGCGAGGCCGGTGGAGTGATTGGAGATTAGCTACACCTGTTCGACCCTCCGGTCTCGAGGCCCACGGAGGAGATGGAAGGATATAAAACTGGAGCTACGACAGTGAAGGACGAGAGAGGACCAGGCCTGGGCTTTTAGTTGTGTTTTGGTTTTTATTTGCGCGCACAAGTCGTCCGTGAGGGGCTGGTGCGCTGTTTTGTGTTTATTTTGCTTTATTAAAATGTTGTTTGATTGTCCGCCGGTTCCCGCCTCCTTCTTCCGGATGAATATGAAGGTTTTTATCATTACACTTTCATTTTCTGTTGAACACAAAACGAGATGTTTAGCAGAATGTTCTTTTAGTGAATATCAGTGTCCGCCAAAACACTGATGCATAGCACTCAATATGACATGTGCATGTATTTCAAGTCATTAACAGCTGTACATTACAGTGATTTTTAGTAAGATCTGCAATATGTATCCCCCACTTCTGTTGGCTTTCTTCGATGTTCAATGGCATTGTATGTTTTACGAAAGAAAAAAAAACCCATCTACACTAAGCCCTCTAGTGGTTGAAGCATAAACTTAAGTAACTGGAACGTAGTTTTGTGACCCCTTATTCACACTGCATGCGCCAACTCACACCAGGAGCATTCCCGAAGCGAAGCGACAGGATCCGCAAAACCACGTGATTTGCCTGTCCAAAGTTGTTTGTCTTAATTTTTGGGTTCTAACATGGTTAAGTTTTTTTGTTGTGCTGTAGACTTAAAGTCCATTTATGAATGACAAGGATTAAAGATTTGTAGCTGTGTATAGTCATCATAAAGTCATAAAGGCTTTAATGCTAAATGTCGGTAAAACCTCTTGCATGGAACTACAGATGAGATGAAAAATGGATGAGATGAACCAAACAGACAGATAAACACAAAGCAAATGAGTACATGGGATTATTCAGGGCCAGTCCTCCATTTAGAAGAGAAATGGCATGTTCAGGTCGAGAGAGAGAGAGAGAGAGAGAGAGAGAGAGAGAGAGAGAGAGAGAGAGAATCTGAAATGATTAAAGATAAGTTTCCTCTGGCCTGAACTCTCATTGCCCTTTATTTCTCCCACAAGACCTCTGGACTCATCCGTTCCTTCCCTGTGGTGCTGAGAGCTGCTGCTGCACCAGCGCAATAATTCAAAAACACAGATCCAGAGAGAAGACCCAGAGACTGATTCTGACTACATAGATGCTAGAAGAGAACAAAAAAACACATGGGAATCGAATGGTAAAATGACCAAGGATCACTTTGAATACACTGTAAAAGTGACAACCTAAATGTTGATATGTCAGTGATCAAAAGCATTTTACAATGAATTGCATGAGATGATTCCCTGTCGGCAGAGAAAGGCTAAGTTTCCCCCAGCTTCAGAATCCTCTCTGGCACCGGCTGTGGCCTGTTTTCTGAAACATCAGTGCTGTAGATCAGCCCATTTAAATGAGTCAGAAATAATTAACAGCAATCAGAGCTCAGAGAGCCACCGGTAACCAAAACACTCAACAAAAACAGTATCATATATGTAAATGATTCACTTTTTCTCCTCTGTTATTGTTGTTGTTGTTGTTCTTTTCTTGACCTCATTTATTTTCTTGTCTCTTCTGCTTTTGATCCAAATCTCAGTGGGTGATTCTCACAAAAGCTGTTGGGAAAGATTTATGATCTTTACAATTTGTTGCATTGTTACAATATTTTCATTACCGTTAAGCACATTTTCAATGTGCTGTTGACATTTTGGGGTCCACCTCCCCAAATGTCAGCAGCAACCCAGGCTCATTGGAAATATGTGACTACATTTTAATGAATCCGTAAATATCTTGCTCTCTGAAAAAAAAAACATTTGCTGCACTTTTCAGGTGACATGCCCACAGAAGGTGCTATAAGCAACACTGATTTCTATATTGCAATATTTGGGGTTTATTAAACAGCCTAGTGTAATTTTTTGCTTGTAGCACATTTCACAAGTGCAATGTTGTACCAGATCAGCTACTGAGCAAGTTTACTACATCAGAAAAGACATGGAGCTGATTAAAGCTGATGCTGGTCATATAATTAGAATATCATCAAAAAGTTGTTTTCACTAAATCCATTCAAAAAGTGAATGTAATAATCAAAACTCCATAATCATCGGGAAGAAGGAGGCGAGAACCGGCGGAAAATCAAAATGAAACTTTAATAATCAAAATAAACACAAAACAGCGCATCAGCCCCTCGCGGACGACTGATTCGCACAAATAAAAACCAAAACATAAAATAAAGCCCAGGCCTGGTCCTCTCTCGTCCTTCACTGTCATCGCTCCTGTTTTATATCCTTCCATCTCCTTTGTGGGACTCAAGACCGGTGGGTCGAACAGGTGTTGTTCATCTCCAATCACTCCACCGGCCTCGCTTGTTCCCACGTCCCTCGGCCCCGCCCCACTCGTCACATACCCCCATCGCCCCTTGCAGGCCGGGGGGTACCCACGAGACTGCGCTCTACCCCCCCCCCCTCTGGGGGGGACCGCTCACGGGGACCTGCGGGAACCTGGGGGTAGGACAGACAAGACGAGAGAAAAGGACATTGAAGGAGGAGCGACAGAGACGAGAGAGGGGAGAGAGGAGAAAAAATAAATAAATAAAAAATTCCGGTTCCCAGACGCACTGCTGCTCGGCCCTCCACCAGCTGGGTGATCTCCTCCGCGGTGCCTGGCGGTGGCACTGGATGGCCCTCGGCGGAAGGCACGACACTCCTCCGCCGCCCGGTGGACAACGACAGCTCCTCCGATTTTGGGCAGCCGGCAGGAGTCCCCCGTTCCCTGCCCCTCCGGATGCCTTCACGGAGGCAGCATCCTCCGGCCCCCTGGCAAATGGCGCCGACTCCTCCGCTCCCTCACGGACGGCAGCCGCCCCTCCACATCACGGGCGGCTGGTAGCGAGCTCACCCGTCCCCGGCAACTCACTCCAGCCCACCGCCTCGAGCGTCCATGGCGGCACACTTCCTCGCCAGCTCGATGGCACCGCAGATTCACCACAGCGGCGAGGGATCTTCAGCAATGCATCCCTCCTTCTCCCAGGCTTCGGCACCACTGTAATAATCAAAACTCCATAATCATCGGGAAGAAGGTGGGGGGAACTGGCGGACAATCAAAATGAAACTTTAATAATCAAAATAAACACAAAACAGCGCATCAGCCCCTCGCGGACGACTGATTCGCACAAATAAAAACCAAAACATAAAATAAAGCCCAGGCCTGGTCCTCTCTCATCCTTCACTGTCGTCGCTCCTGTTTTATATCCTTCCATCTCCTTTGTGGGACTCGAGACCGGTGGGTCGAACAGGTGTCGTTTATCTCCAATCACTCCACCGGCCTCGCTCGTTCCCACATCCCTCGGCCCCGCCCCACTCGCCACAGTGAAACTTGTATATTATATTCATTCATTACACACAGACTGATATATTTCAAATGTTTATTTATTTTAATTTTGATGTTTATAACTGAAAACTAAGGAAAATCCCAAATTCAGTTCTCAGAAAATTTTAATATTGTGAAAAGGTTCAATATTGAAGACACCTGGTGCCACACTCTAATCAGCTAATTAACTGGGGAAGACTGCTGACTTGACAGTTTTCCAAAAGACAACCATTGACACCTTGCACAAGGAGGGCAAGACACAAAAGGTCATTGCAAAAGAGGCTGGCTGTTCACTGAGCTCTGTGTCCAAGCACATTAATAGAGAGGCGAAGGGAAGGAAAAGATGTGGTAGAAAAAAGTGTACAAGCAATAGGGATAACCGCACCCTGGAGAGGATTGTGAAACAAAACCCATTCAAAAATGTGGGGGATATTCACAAAGAGTGGACTGCAGCTGGAGTCAGTGCTTCAAGAACCACTACGCACAGACGTATGCAAGACATGGGTTTCAGCTGTCGCACTCCTTGTGTCAAGCCACTCTTGAACAACAGACAGCGTCAGAAGCGTCTCGCTTCAAAAAGGACTGGACTGCTGCTGAGTGGTCCAAAGTTATGGTCTCTGATGAAAGTAAATTTTGCATTTCCTTTGGAAATCAGGGTCCCAGAGTCTGGAGGAAGAGAGGAGAGGCACACAATCCACGTTGCTTGAGGTCCAGTGTAAAGTTTCCACAGTCAGTGATGGTTTGGGGTGCCATGTCATCTGCTGGTGTTGGTCCACTGTGTTTTCTAAGGTCCAAGGTCAACGCAGCCGTATACCAGGAAGTTTAAGAGCACTTCATGCTGCCTGCTGCTGACCAACTTTATGGAGATGCAGATTTCATTTTCCAACAGGACTTGGACCCTGCACACAGTGCCAAAGCTACCAGTACCTGGTTTAAGGACTATGGTATCCCTGTTCTTAATTAGCCAGCAAACTTGCCTGACCTTAACCCCATAGAAAATCTATAGGGTATTGTGAAGAGGAAGATGCGATATGCCAGACCCAAGAATGCAGAAGAGCTGAAGGCCACTATCAGAGCAACCTGGGCTCTCATAACACCTGAGCAGTGCCACAGACTGATTGACTCCATGCCATGCCACATTGCTGCAGTAATTCAGGTAAAAGGAGCCCCAACTAAGTATTGAGATCTGTACATGCTCATACTTTTCATTTTCATACTTTTTAGTTGGCCAAGATTTCTAAAAATCCTTTCTTTGTATTGGTATTAAGCTATATTCTAATTTTCTGAGATACTGAATTTGGGATTTTCCTTAGTTGTCAGTTATAATCATCAAAATTAAAAGAAATAAACATTTGAAATATATCAGTCTGTGTGTAATGAATGAATATAATATACAAGTTTCACTTTTTGAATGTAGTGAAATCAACTTTTTGATGATATTCTAATTATATGACCAGCACCTGTATTAGTTCACATATCATGCACTGTGATTAAAGTGTTTTGTGGTTGTGACAGGATTGAGCAAGGAATCGTGTGAAAATAAGTCTTTATTTATCAATTATTTACTCTGTAATCATAGTTTTTAATCATAATATAATTATTTTAATAAAAAATATTTTTAATTGATTTATTTGATTGATTATTATTTAATTATGTTTAATTATGTTGTTGTATTTTATGTGTTATTCCATTCAAATTTTATTTTATAGCTGGATATTTTATTGGGGTGATAATATTGCAGAATTTTAATTTCGGAATTTATAGAAAATGGGTCTGTTATCTGTGCATTATTCCTCAGAAACATCTGATAAATAAATTTGAAAAACAAGTGATGTACAGGATAATTTTGTTATTATATAATGCATTTTAAGGAAAATGGGAAGAAATGCATTTAGTTCATAAAAATGATCACAATGCAAAAAAATATCTTATATGTTATCTATTATGGTTCTCGAAAATGGCTTTATTTTCTAATATATAAAAATATATATTATTAATTAATTAATTATTAATTAACTTTATAATAATAAGGTTCCTTTGGGGTATACAATTTTTTACATTCTGGGTTCTACAAATATTCTATACTTGGCTGAGATTCATTCAAATATTTTTTACCTTAAATTCACTCTCTCCTCAGTCCATATTTCTGGATCTACCCTTCTATCGTTCCTTCCTTTCCATGATCCCTCTGTTCTGTTAATCCCCTGCTGCTTTCTCCCCATCATCTCAGCCAAACCCTAAAAGAGTGCTGTACACATGCCACACACACACACGCAGATTTGTGACATGCTGTCTCAGTAAACACTGCTGCAGTCATCTGTTGAACCATAAGATTTTGTTTTCAGAGATAGAAAGAGAAAAACGCAATAGATAATTGACCCAAAAAAATGGATAGCAGGTTGTGTAGACAGTGTGAACAGGTAAACATATGGCAAAGAGGAGGAAGAGACAAGCAGGGAAATGACAAGAATATTTTTGAGCAGTGAGAACAAAACATGGGACAAAGGAGGGAGAAGGTGTCGATGACAGAGAGAAAAAGGAGGGCGGGGGGAGTCAGCAAACGAGATACGCTCATTCGTTCACGAGACAAACTGAGTGAGAGAGGGAGGGAGAGAGAGAGGGAGCGCGAGCCACTATCATTCGTTCCTGACTCCACACAGGAACACACCATCCCTGGAACGCGGAATCTGGCTGGGAACAGAGAAACGGGAGTGCACTGGGACAAATAAACTGAGGAGAATAAATATTACCTGCCATCTGTTGGTCTTCCTCACTCATCTGTCATCCACTGTCACTTTTTCTTTTGCTTTTTCTGAGGAGAACTTCTTCAGAGCCTCCAGTGAAAACACATACATATAGAGATATATCTATAACAATCCTATACATATATCAATATACAGTATGCCTGTTTTCATAAACAGCGTATGGGTAAGCCGATGGATTCAGATTCTATGCTTCAGAAGCATTTCCTCCGTTGTAGGAAGCTGATCTGTTGCATTCTGAGACGTGTGCATGTGCACTGAGCATCCACATGGAGAAAGACAGACACAGAGAGGAAGCTTAGATAGGTGCTTTGGGAGCTGGATTAGGTGTGCTTTTGTGTGTGTGTGCATTTTTGTGTATGAAAAAATTGAGGGGCTGTAATGCTGAGACCCTCTTTCTTTCTTTCTTTGTGTGTGTGTGACTGTGTGGCGTATTTAGAGGAACAGCAAAGGAAAGAGTTGAAGCTGCAGCAAAATGATAGAACTGAGAAGAAGAAGCCCCAAAGAAGCCAGACCCAGAGTAAAATGTGCTGAAGTTGCTCAGACGTTGCTCTTTTAATGCTCAGGAGACTTCACACTTATGTTTGTAGGAGTAGCAGCTTTGTCTCAGATGTTTCTCCTGAAACATCTTTGGAGAAACAAACAGAAAGCCAAACTAATATTGTGGATAGTGTATCATTTTGGTTCATACTAAAATTGCAGACTTTGGTGTATTGTTCAAAACAGATTACAGTTTGAGGCAATGTTGTGATCTCTGTTGAAACTCTCTTCAGGAGAAGCAGCCATTTAAATGGAGACTGTGGTCTAGAAGAAAGAATGGGGATGTTATAGAGATCTCATTTGTGATTTATATTCCCTGTGGGGACTGCGAACGATGTTTATGAGCGAGAGAGAAGCAGAGAGCGTGTGTGAACGAGAGAGAATATCTGATCAAAAGTGTCCAATGTGAGATACAGCTGCATGTTCACAAACAGAATAGAGATCAGCAAATCAGATCAGTCCTGTTAGTTTGAAAGATTAGAAGAGTTGTGTTTTGGCATCCAATGAAGAGCAATCGAATAAAAAAAAAAAAAAAACATTTGCAAATTTGCTCATTCTGGCCTAGATCTCAGATTAGCACATGCATCTCCGAAGGGTCCAATAACATTGTATTTAGGACAAAACATTGTATTTTAAAATTGTCCATGTTATGAATATAATTACAATTGATCATTATATATATAATTTATAATTATGTGTAATATTTACATTTAAATGAATATATTTAGATTTGTAACTATATATTTAGAATTAGAACTATATATTTCTATTAACATTTATGTATTCATTACTATCAGTCAAAATATTTGGGTGACAATGCGGGGAATATAATTTGACCCAAAACTGATATATAAACTATAGATAGTTATAGTTTATATTTATATATTCAGACTTATACATAGTATAGTATACTTTTTTAGTACTTATCAATAACTGTTACATGAACATCTTAGCAGAAATCATTAATCATAATCTTTTTTTTTTACTGAAAATGGGAGTGTATGACAATATGTTTTGGTATTTTGTCACAGGGAACAAAACTGAGCAGAGGGAAGACACCTTGATTGGGAGAACAAAAGCATTAGGAGGACTAAAGAAACACAGATATTCCTTTGAGAGAATAGAACGGTGTAAAATACGGAGAATGACTCGTGAAATACTTCCGAACTGTAACTTGAGGCATCTCTTCCTCGCTGACATCACGCAATGTTTGGTGGGACAACAATCATGGATAAGGCTTGATTCCAACAGTGTCATTTCTTCAGGCTTCTGAATTGGAATTCTACCAAGTTTTTTTTTTTTTTTTTTTTTCTCGGGCCGCGAAACAGTTTGTCACATGGTGAGATCCTTGAATCTGGCGTCTCTCCAAAGGGGAGGCATCTTGCTCACTCTCATTCTCTCCCTGTAGTAATGAGAACGGCGAGCACGTTGTGTGCTGAAGTGGCGTGGAAAGCTCTCCATCTCATTCCCTGATGAGGGCTGCTTTCTCTGTTTTAGTTTGCTGTTCTTTTAGGAGCTGGACAAGAAGACAGCGTTAAACCTGCTTTAAACTTGAAGACAGAACTCTTTGATCAGCAAACTTGCTTTCTTGGTTTACATTAACTTAACTCCACTGGTTTAATTGTTCCCAGCAGTGCTGTTGCATTCTGGGATACGCATTGTGGGATTACCTAAAGAGGATCATGGCTGCCTCACACCTGTTTTTGAATGTGTTGACTGCTATTTTACTGTTAAGCTACGTTTCTTACGGTCAAAAATCCAACACCGCCAGCACAGGTGTGCAAGCCACCAATCAGACGGCTGCTCCGTCTGGTGCTCCAGAGGTCACTCTTGCAACCCCGGGGTCAGATGCAGACGATATCCCATCAGCTGGGAGCCGTTGTTGGGGTTACTATGATGTAATGGGCCAATGGGATCCTCCGTTTAATTGTAATGCAGGAATATACCTGTTCTGCTGTGGCTCCTGCTACTATCGATTTTGCTGCCAGTTCAAGGTTCACAGCCTGGACCAGACATCTTGTTCCAATTACGACACGCCGGTGTGGGCCAACACAGGCAAGCCAGCGGCTCCGGTGACCGATGTCCAGGAGGAACCGGATCGAGACCGCACTCACATGATTGTGTACATAATATGTGGAGTGGTGGCCATCATGGTGCTGGTTGGGATCTTCACCAAACTGGGTCTGGAAAAAAGTCAAGGAGGACAGACTGACATGACAAACTCCAGGTGAGCGGGTTTGGGGATGAATTCATTGCTTCATCGCTTGTTAATTGAGTTCTCAGATATGTCTCATCTAAGTATCAACTTTGCATTAGATGCTGCTTCCATTGAAAGTATGGAGCCTTTTGCATCTTGACAAATTTGTGCACTGTTTGAGATCTCTTCAGAAACTGTAGAGGAAACACACGTGAGGGGCTTTTTCTCAGCAGAAAAATCTGCTAAGTAGGAGACTTAGACCAAAATCTCTATTTTATTGTCTGTAATTGCAGATGAGCTCTGTACAACCATAGCAGAACCATTTTGAGTTAGAACTTTTGTAGTTCTTTAAAATGAAGGCTCTTCACTTTCATATGGTTCCTCGAAGAACCTTAGAACAGCAGTTTTCTTGTTGGCATGTAGGAGGCATGTTCTTTTCCAAACATTCGGAGGAGTTCAAACTTGTTTGATATTCTCAGATGATTTTAGAATACATTGTTTTCATTTGTCATGCATCTCCTGGCAACAAGACACACGTTTCTGCGTGAGTTTGTTGTGATCGGAATGTCTTTAGTCTTTAGTGTATGGTCCTCAGTCAAGTAGTGTATGATGGACAGTTTTTCCTCTGTGACTGTTATAAAATCAGTAAGTGTACATAGGATGATGCCCAGTGTTTTAAAAAATGTTTTCAGATTTTACAAGTCTTAGTAGTGTATTCCAACAGTTTAAGTCAAAAGTTGAAAATGTCTTTGTTTATTCTTTAATGACAGGAGTTCTCTACCTGCATAAACACCACAAGATCACATGCTCCCCAGCATGATTCAAAGAGCATATTTGTGCTTTAGTGGAAGAAAGAACCTCTAGAAAGAGTCAACCACTCAGTGTCACAAATTTTACTTATTTAAATATAATTTAGAATCTCAAATATTTCTTCATTTTTACATCATAGCTTTTTTTTTTTTTTTTTTCTTAAACATTGCAGCGGTTTTAAATCCCAGTTTTTCAATGTGGTCTCAGACTTTTGCACTCTACTGTATTTCTAAGAGCATACATAGTACTTTTTGGACTACAAGTCGCACTGGACTATAAGTCGCACTGGACAGGAGCACTGAGCAGCACCTCTGGCAGTATAGAGCGCCCTCTCGCGGCTGTAGATGATAATGTTTCCTCTTGGTTAATTTCTCTCTGTTCATGTTCATGTTTAATTTTGATAAATAAGTCGCACCTGACTATAAGTCGCAGGACCAACCAAAATATGAAAAAAAGTGTGACTTATAGTCCAGAAAATACGGTAATTATGTTGATTTCTCAGAGCTCAGCTTTTGTTTAAGTAGATCTATACATTACTAGCTGTGATCAGTTCAAAAGAAGAACCACAAAGAAACATTTATATTTTTGTACTCCTCTGTTATGTGTTCTGACTATGTGAAAAAAAAAAAAAAGTGGGACATCAGTCCAGCTATCTGTCTCTCATCCATAATGTGGCCTGGCAGACAGACACCACCATGGTTTAATGAGGGCTATTGATAAGGGCTGGAAGCATTTTCTGAGACAGAAAACGGGCACGTGATAGGGAACAGATGCTAAATTATTTGCTGTCTGATGATTTTAGTGGGTGGGTAAAAACAAATCGCTTACGGTTTATGACGGAATAAAAAAGTTGCATGGCAAAGATGCATTTTTGAATGTAATAAAGTTTTAGAGTTTCTGTTGATAAGGATGTACTTGGGAAGTGTGTGTGTACTGTATGTCTGATGTGCACAATGACAAAGGCAATATTAGAAGGGCAAACTAGTGAAGTGTATTTCCAGCTCGTTGTAATTTAACACGATTTATTATAGGGAAGCTTAATGAGGCTCGATAAATGGGTACCAAAAGTAGTGAATAAAGGGTGTGTGTCATAATGGTGCAGCTAAACATATCTAGTGTCTTCTGGGATGAAATACATAGGCACATTGAGGAGAGAAAGAGGGTTATTCTATTGAGCAGCTCTGAGAAATCCAATGAGGCCAACATGACAGATTCGTCTGACACAAACATAGGCCAGTATAGACACCAACATGTTTGCACACACATACACAAACCCATCCTATGCCACTGACCTTATAAAATCGCATGGTCAGAGCAGTGACTAATGACTGGTGAAATGTCAAGAAACTGTAATGACGTCCTTCAGTTGAGTGTGCGAATGACCATGCTATGCCATGCTATGCCGAATGACCATGCTATAAGACATTCAGATTTTATATTTTTATGTATAATCTGACCTTTAATAATTAACTTTGGTTTATTTCAAGAGCATATCACATTTGAGTTTGTTTGCAAAATGTGTGTTCGCTGGAGTGGGATTGTTTTACATGTGTAAAATCAATTAATTTCAACATGAAATAATGCTTTTCCACCACTACTTGAGTGAAGGATCGAATGTGTGAATGTTGTGCTTTCTGCTTTCTACTTGAAATATTCTTACGTGCATGCTTGAAAAGTCTCTTGGTCAGACATGCCAAGCTTTACTAAGACTAAGTTAATAAATGGAGATGGAGACAGTATTTGAAAGAGTATTTGTGTGTTTATGAAGTAAACATTGTATGTCCATGCTGAGTGCCTCTGTATTACACAACCATCCAAGCAATAATGGAAGTGGCTCCCTAATGTTTTTTTAATGTATAAAATGTGTGAACATGTAAATTAAGCTTCACGTTGAGATGCCAGGAGAAAAGAAAGTGCATAAGAAGGACAAAAGTAAGGGGAGAAACTCTTAACTAAATTTTTTAATGAACGTGTCCTCAGTAAACACATACCAAGATGCAAAAGTACAAGAAAGTATATAAAGTCATTTCAGGATGTTTCCAATTATCTTAAATGATCAGAATGTCAGTATCTATGACAAGGCATCCCATGGCTCAATTTTCCCCAGGTTAGGGGTAAGTAGACCCGAGTCGATGAGCAAGATGCACAAACTGGGGGTAAACTGACCATCTGACTGAATCTGATTCAAACCCATGTGAAAATGTAAAGATAATTTACATCTGTTAAAAACTACTGTAATTTAATAATCCAATTTCCTTTTATGAACAGTCATATTTATTTTCTTAAAGCTATCTTGAACAACTCAAAAACCGATTTCAGTCTTTAATTGTTTGCATTTCTGGAACAGTATGTTGAAGATCAAAGTTCTAACCTTCCCTAAAACAGACTAAACAGAGAGTTTGTGGAGTAAAATTGAGCTAGCTTACCAATTCATAGTTATATTTAGCTAAATGATGTGCATTGCTTTATATGTTGCTAAATCATCTATATGCATCATAATTGTTTTTTAAATATTTTTGACCTTGATAAATTTGCTTTGATATAACAGTCATCTGTTATTCAAAAATGTTACTTTGACAAACCAAAAACAGTTTTTTTAAGTAAATGGGTGTCTTTTACTCCTATCATGTGTTGCTCCTTATCACAGTCTTTCAGAAATGTTGGGTGGTTTCAAAATACAACGTAACATGACAGTAAAAGTGTATAGTTGCTGAGATACAGAAGAGGGTCAACTCACTCACTGGCCCAACTTACCCCACTCTCCCCTACCATGTTGCTAGGAGTTAGCATTAATAGGAAATGGGACCAATGGGCTATGTTGCAATTAGAGCCAATCCTCCATATATGCAAAATACCAGGGGGCCCCCTTGCTCTCAAAGATTATTTAATTTTAGTTTTGTTTTTGAATTTGGCCAGCAGTTATGAAAACATCAATGGTAATTTCTTTTATTGTGGTGCGCTGTCCCCCTTTTTTACGTAAAAATCAGTAAAATCATGTAATGGGAATGTTGTACAGTCTTGCTTAAGACCTAAAAATTGAGTTGAAAGCATACCGAGCCGTGGAAGAGGCACTTGCTGTGTCTCATTTAGAAGGTTGCGTCCTCCGGAGGTCGCATTTTAAGGCTGCGTACATCATCGGGGAAGTCTCATTTAAGAAAAGTAACTGTTAAATTGCAAAGTAAAAAAAAAACAAATTATAGTATTTTAATCCTCACAAAGAATAACAGTTAATTTTATAATGGTTACTTTTCTTAAATAAGACATCCTTTATGACATATGCAGCCTTCAAATGTGACCTCCGGAGGACGCATGCCTCCGAAATGAGATGCAGCAACTGTTTCTCAAGCGCATTCTGCAAGAGCGATTCGAGAAGGCTTGAAACATGGACAAATGCGTTTCATTAATTCGTTCATAACCACTCATACCCACTCCACCGCTCAGCAGTCAGGGGCCACAAAATATACTTCTGTCCCATTAAAAATTATGGGATCTTCCGATAGAGATAATTCCCAAAGCTGAGCCTGGAACTATTAATGCACTAGAATAGACAAACAAACTGAGCTCCACAGTTAGTCTAACAAGGTGAGCAGAAACCAGCGGGAGATGTCTCGCAGGTCCTTCCATAGAAAACCTCATGAATACACTGCTGCACTTCACTTACTCACAGGCCAAAGACTCCCAGCTGTTTTTCACACCTTTTCAGAAGGAGAGAAGGGTCAGAAATGATGAGAACTGATGCAGAATCACTCTTGACACAAATAAGGAAAAAAAGAATTTAATCTATAAAATTGTTACATATTTACTTCCTCAAAAAAGCTGAAATCAATGGTAAAATTATTGGAATATGTATAAATAAAATTATGAAGCCCTGATTCTTACATTATCTGTAATACTAAACATTTCCACCTCCTGAGGATTTTCCTATCACTCTGCCCACTCGTACATTTCCCTCAATAGCAAATCATGCACATGCTAATACTGTTTACACTGTTATGAGCATTCTAGTAAACACAGTTGTGTTTACTACAAAAACTGTTCTTGCCTTCCATAACATGCTATTGCACAGTGCTAACTGTCAATGCGAGACTGGGACTCAGTTGCAGGTGCTCAACCTAACTCCATTAGGTTGCATTAATTATTGGTATACAACTTAGTATCACCTCAGGCAAGTTAATTGTTAGCATAAAATGTTAAGTTTTGTAATGTGCCTGACAAAAACCTGATGGTCGAAACATTGTATAAAATTATAATAGCAGTGAGCGGACAATACCTTTGTATTTTTTCTAAGTTTTATAATGTTCCCACTAGATGCTCTTCATTGCTAGCATGTCAACATTAACAAGTGGGCTATTGTTATGATGTATTTGGCTTTGAAAATCCTGCTCACTGCAAACATTTAACAACAAACAATGTAGACTTTACCAGTAATTAGCTCACCCAGTTAACTGTAGCACAGCCTCATCAGTGTCATTGTCATATTGTTTCCTGCATGAGAATATAGCTTGATTAGTCATTGTCTGTCTTTGAAAGCATCTCCAGATGAAAACAATACATAGGCCCTTATATAGATGAGACCAGTGGGCTTGTTGTCACGCAAGGAAGTTGTCAGAATCACAATATCTCAAGATTTTGAGTCAAAGGTCCAATTGCACAAATGTGTGCTGTCATGACCAGTCAGTTTCACTGCATGCTTGGACACACTGAGCCGTGGTGCTCATGCGGGTGACAGGAAATGGGAAAGTCTCATCTCCTAATCATTTCCTGTCAGTTTTACTGAGTGTATCTATCATTAAAAACTGCACCTCGTAACCTCACTTTAGCTCCTTTGACACATCAGTACCCCATCACATGGACACGCATGTTCACACACACACACACACACACACACACACACATACACACACACACACACACACACACACACACACACACACACACACACACACACACACACACTGTCCTGTTCCGCTTTATTGAAGACTGAGAGGGCTCAAAGGGCCCTTTTGAGTTTAGCAGTTTCACTGCATGTACTGTACCTGTTTGTCAATGCCTCGGTGAAGAAGCTGAACCACATGTTACACATGGATGGACATCACTCCAGCTATAAATGTGACTGTCTTGTAAAGCTACTAAATGGACCATTGCGCCCATGATTGTTGCAATTCCTCTAGGAAACTGCCTCCCTGAGCTCAAGAGCAAAGATGTCATTGATGGATGCTGCCACTACGGATGGATTAGACACCGATTACAAAGCTTTACCACAGGATACTGCTCTGCCCACGATTTCATTTTGACTCAAAAACTATGAGGAGTAAAAGGCTAAAAGCTAAAAATTATGTGTTTTGCAGGGGCAACATAAAAAATGATGTCAAAAGGCAAACTAGTCTAAACGGCAGAAAGACATTACAAAAGGGACAGTTCAGCCAAATATAAAAATTGTGTTATTGTTTACTTACCCTCATGTTGTTTTATTCCATTATGACTTTGTTTTTCTACAGAGAAAAACTACTGCAAAAATATCCTGGCTGTTCTTTTCTATGTAATGAAAGTAAATGGGCAACCCAGGCTCGTTGGGAAAAAGAAGCCAGTGGTGACATTTCTGCAATTTGATATTGTGTTGTTTCTTGCACGCTTCACTGCACTTAAACAAAAAGTAAAACATCTAGTGAGTGAAGCTAAAAGCATGTCCAGTTTACTTTGAAAAACACGAATGTGAATCTGGCAATGGTTTATCACGTTAGTTGTTGTATGTATCTCTACAGTTTGGTTATGAAATGTCTGGTATTTGGTGCTAAAAGTTAATGCTGTATCACGTTTGAAAATAACATAATACCTATACTAAAGCCCAACAGATAAAGTGTTAACAAAAGCAAATATGAGATAAAAATGCATTTGCTGAAGCAACCATTCTATGGCCTGGTTATACAAGTGCAGCACTGTACCAGGTGAGCTACAGAGCAAGTTTACTACATCATTAAAAGTCATTCATATGGAAGTGGTTGTGTGATGCAAACATCAAAATCTATTAGTTTACAAATCATGCACTGTGGTAAAAGTGTTTTGAGGTCATGGGCAAGGAACCTTTTGAAAATACATCATTATTAATCAAAAATCTTCCCCTGTATTTGTAATTTGTGCAAAAGCAATACATTCTATTGGTGTTGCATAGCCACTAGTGTTCATTTCATCTGCAAGCTGCAGTGAATTGTATATATAGGTATGTTTTTGGAGTTTTGCAAAAATGTACTGTGTCCAGTGATCCTATGATGGTACTGGGACTGTCAAGCTCTTAAAATGAAAAAAGACAAACAAAAAGTATCATAAAAGTGGTCTTTTCAATGTAGGAACATACTTCAAATCATTCTTTACTCTCAATCTTTGTCTCAGACGAAAATCTTGAAATGGACTACAAAAGTCATAATGACCAAGACTTGGAATATCATGTATGGATATAGTAGTTTTATGCTGTTGATTTGTCATTTTGAAACTTTACAACAGCAGTTATCGTTCATGTTCATGATGGATAAGGTGTATAAGAGTGGCCAGTATATTCTTAATAAATAACCAATCAATCAATCAATCAATCAATCAACCAATCAATCAGTAAACAAATACATTTTCTGAAGAAAGTCATACAGGTTTTGAATGACATGAGTGAGAGTAAACTATGAAGATTTTTTATTTTGAGGTGATCTGGCTATTTAAATTGAACATCTCTTTTCATTCAATCAAATATTATCTGGACATAAAACAAACAAACATGTATTCTGATTCAAGAGGCTTTTACACCTGCACACTGTAAAATAAATAATTTGGTAATAAAAGTTCATTTATTTCAGTTATTCAACTAAAATTGTGAAATACAAAAAAATTGTTTAAATACAATGCACACTGACTGAAGTAGTTTAAGTCTTTGGTACTTTTAATTGTGATGATTTTGGCTCACATTTAACAAAAACCCACCAATTATAATCTCAACAAATTAGAATACTTCATAAAACCAATAATAATAAAACATTTAGTGAATTGTTGGCCTTCTGGAAAGTATGTTAGTTTACTGTACATGTACTCAATACTTGGTAGCGGCTACTTTTGCTTTAATTACTGCCTCAATTCGGCGTGGCATGGAGGTGATCAGTTTGTGGCACTGCTGAGGTGGTCTGGAAGCCCAGGTTTCTTTGACAGTGGCCTTCAGCTCATCTGCATTGTTTGGTCTCTTGTTTCTCATCTTCCTCTTGACAATAGCCCATAGATTCTCTCTGGGGTTCAGGTCTGGTGAGTTTGCTGGCCTGTCAAACACACCAACACCATGGTCATTTAACCAACTTCTGGTGCTTTTGGCAGTGTGGGCAGGTGCCAAATCCTGCTGGTAAATTAAATCAGCATCTTCAAAAAAACCTGGTCAGCATAAGGAAGCATGAAGTGCTCTAAGATTTCTTGGTAAACGGGTGAGTTTGGTCACCCGTTTACCCAAAATGGACCAACACCAGCAGATGACATTGCACCCCAAATCATCAAAGACTGTGGAAACTTAACACTGGACTTCAAGCAACTTGGGCTATGAGCTTCTCCACCCTTCCTCCAGACTCTAGGACCTTGGATTCCAAATGAAATACAAAACTTGCTCTCATCTGAAAAAAGGACCTTGGACCAATGGCAACAGTCAATTTCTTCATCTCCTTAGTCCAGGTAAGACGCCTCTGACATTATATTCTGTGTGTGGTGGCTCTTGATGCCTTGAGCCCAGCCTCAGTCCATTCCTTGTGAAGTTCTCTAAAATTCTTTAATCCAGTTTATTTAACAATCCTCATAATGTGAACCCTCCTTGTGAAGGGTGTCAAAGATTGTCAGAGACCATTTGAAGGCTCAGGAAACCTTTGCAGGTGTTTTGAGTTGATTAGCTGATTGGCATGTCACCATATTCTAATTTGTTGAGATGTGAATTGGTGGGTTTTTGTTAAATGTGAGCAAAAATCATCACAATTAAAAGAACCAAAGACTTAGACTACTTCAGTCTGTGTGCATTGAATTTATTTAATAGATGAGTTTCACAATTTTAGTTGAATTACTGAAATAAATGAACTTTTCCACGACATTCCAATTTATTGATATGCACCTGTATATATAGTTATCATACAAACTCTGTTCTAAAGACAAGTGAATGTTCTCGTTGTTTACATAGTGTGCAAACAAGACATCATAATGTTGCTGCATGATAGAGTTTGACATTATAATATAGCTGCAAAATTCCAGTGGGGGAAAAACAATACATTTTATATAGACCAATATACTGTATTTGTTATGAATACTTTTATTTTGCCATTAGGAGACTTTGTTGCAATGCATTGTGGGATTGCCTTTTGTGTGAAGATCTAACATTTTTGAACAGACTTCGTGTGAGGAGCATGCTATGATACTTCGAAATGCTTGAAAAAGTAGGAAGAGAAAGATTTAAGAGATTATATACGTGGCTTCCATTTGGTATTTAAGTGGATTAATGGAAAAGCGTATTAAACTGTTTTTGTCCAAATCAGTCATGAATGCAACTTGATATTTTGGTTTCCATTTTCTGTGATGCTGGGATGCACAGTAAAAACAAAAAAAACAAAAAAAGAACCTAAAAATGCATAAATTGATTTGTGTAATTCTGGTTTGCTCAACTAGTCAAACGTAAAGGCACGAGTACTGGAAAATTGGCCCATTTGCTCTGCTCACAAGAAATCTTGACTTGTAGTCAAAAATCATAAAAACAGAGGTAGTTTTTGGAATGTAAATCAGCACAAGTGTGTTTTGGCATTCAAAGTGAGCTGTGTGTTTGTCTATGCTTTGTGTCTTAATCACATCGATGGAAAGTCAATGTCTAATTTGTAATTTGTTACAGCAATTGGGTACTTTACCTTCTCTCTGTCCTCCTACTCTCTCTCTCCTTCTCTCACCTTGAGCCTGAATTACTGCTGCACAGTTTCCTGTTAATCCCACATAAAAAAGAGACAATGAAAACACAAAACAGTGCAGTGATAAGTATCACCAAAGAGCTGCTCAGAGCTGAAGCCCTGCGGGAGGAACGATTCTTTCCCTCTCCTTGTCTCATCCCTCATTTTAAAAGCTCAGCACTGCTCAGTCATCCTGAATGGACTTGTTCCAGGGGGGATGGGGTGTGGGGGGATTGTCAAGGCAGAATACAAATGAGAGGACCTGACTGAGACCAGGGGGTGTAGGGTAGGGATTGTACAGATATTTATCTTGATCTCTGTCCTGTCAATCAACTTACACACTATGGAGATATCTACAGTCGATGGGAAGATGAGGAAGATAGATGAAAGATTGGAGGAAGGACACAACGAGACAAGTGGCAGAGAGAGAAATTTATATTGTTCATTTGACTGATGAATCTGGTAGAATCAAGAAATGAAGGTTGATTCTGTCAAACAAAATGGGGTATTGAAATGAGTTCTATTGTCGTTTTTTAAAAACGAAATGCTTATGGCATGAGATGCTGAAAAGAAACACTCATCTGATGAATACAGTATTCATGGCAACTGAAATAAAAATAAGTGAAAGCTAAATAGAATAAATAAAATAATGACAATATGAATAAACATCTCAATACAAAACAAATAATACTAAAATAACACTATGGATCACCCATGACTATTAAATATTAATTGCAGCTAAAAAGGGGCCTAAGATAGATTTGAAGTTAAACAATTATTAAAAGTTTGCTAAAATTAAACATAAAAAGCTACATAAAAATATAATAATATAAAAATAATAATATACAATATAAAATACAAACTTAAACTACTAAAGACCATTAACAGCTATTAATTGCAAGTATAAAAATGTATGTAAGATAGATTTTTTGTTTTGATCAACCACATTAGTCCCTTCAGAATGCTTCATATCTCGTATAAAGCATGCAGGTGCAGTCTGACCTTTACAGATGGAGGTGCAGGTCCACATGGAGGTTCAGGTCATTCATCTTGGAGGTGGAGTACGGTTTTCTCTCGTTTCAGAGAGGAAGGTGGTTGGTGTGCCAGTTGATGCAGTGGTGCAGGATTGATGTTTTTATAAACCTTCACTCAGCAAAGGTGCTGGTGGTTCATCATTTCCCCCTCATTGCACCATCCTGGACTGTGTTGTGTGCACCAGTTCAGTCAGCTGGTGTGTGAAAGAAAGGAAGTGTTTTCTATTTCCAAGTGGAGTGATAAATGTGTGCTCACGTTGGAATTATTAACTCCACATCGCATTCAGCCATTCAGTTCACTAAACCTGTTTTAACAACATTCTGGTTTCCCATTAGACAGAGCGAAAACCCTTCTGTGTTTCTTCCACGAGCACATTAGCTTGAGTAAAGCTGACCCAAATTGAAGTGCTCAGCTCAAACCACAAGTCCATTGTGGATGCGTTTGGAATTCTTTGCGCGGCCGTGCTGCAAATGGCTGTTGGTTTTCAGACAGCAGAGCCAATTAACTTGATTTAGGATTAAATTGCTTGCACAAAATTTCATTTACTGCTTACCTTTGGCTGAATGGCCCACATCACAAGCAAACATAAACACAGAACCAATGTTCTACTGAACGTGCAGTGTCTATATATATATATATATATATATATATATATATATATATATATATATATACAGTACAGACCAAAAGTTTGGAAACATTACTATTTTTAATGTTTTTGAAAGAAGTCTCTTCTGTTCATCAAGCCTGCATTTATTTGATCAAAAATACAGAAAAAACAGTAATATTTGTCACAAACACGCCAGGTTCCTCCTCCACACAATCACGACGCACACCCTCACCTGAGTACTAATCATCACCACCTGATCCGCATCACCTATCATCCACCACAGCACCACAAAAGCCACACACACGCACCCAGTCATTGTCCGGTCACGTTCGCGACAAGATCATTCCTGCGCTAACTATTAGGACTAACTCCTCTTTACCTTATCTCCAAGGATAACCTCCGAAGTCTCTTCTTCCGTCTTCTCTCCAAGGATAACCTCCAAGATCCTCCTAAAGACCCCACGGTGCGTGTGTGTGGTACCCTCCTTCCCGGCACGGATCCCAGCACCCATCCACTCCTCACTTCCCGCTCCTCTGCTTGTGTCCATTTAATAAACTACATCTTTCATCTGTTACTCCTCTGTCTCCGAGTGATCCGTAACAGATGACCGGACCAGCACCGAGAGACACAAGCATGAGCCTCACGGATCCCTTCCAGGAATTAGTAGATGCACTCCGCTGTACACTTATGTCAGCACCTGCATCACCACCACCTCCTATCATCCCTCCTTCACCTGCCGTGCACGCCAGTCCCATGGCACGGCCAGCGCCCTACTCTGGTTCGGCGGAGGAATGCAGCGGATTCTTGCTTCAGTGTTCACTGGTCCTGGAGATGCAACCGCTCTCGTACCCAACGGATCGAGCCAAGGTAGCTTTCATTATCTCCCAGTTAGAAGGCAAGGCTTTACAATGGGCAGACTCTCTCTGGACCCAGAATAATCCTGTAACCCAGTCATATTCTAGCTTCATCGAACACTTCCGGGAAGTTTTCGGCAAACCTGCCTGGGACTCCTCTATAGGTGAGGGATTATACAACTTGAAACAAGGGAATATGTCTGTCAATGATTATGCCTTGCAGTTCAGGACTCTGACGGCCTCTAGTGGATGGAACGAACAGGCCCTTCTCACTACCTATCGCCAAGGATTGGAGCCCAGAGTGCGGTTGCATCTCGCTGCATACGAGGATACCATCGGCCTTGAGCGATTCATCCAGCTGTCCATTCGCTTCGCCACTTGTATGCAGTCGTGCTTAGAAGAGCACCAGGGCCAGGTGCATTCTCCAATCTCTCTCCAAACTGGACTCCTTCACCATGAGGACATTCATCTGCTGGTTCTGGAGGATTCCACCGCTGACGTCATCCTAGGGCGCCCGTGGTTGGAGCAGCATAACCCGGTGATCTCCTGGAAGACCGGAGAAATCCTGAAGTGGGGCGAAGCCTGCTTTCAATCCTGTATCTCCGGCTGTCCAGTTCCCGTGGAACGTCCCTCCGGATCACTACCAGTCTACCAAAGCCTTCCAGGCCCTGAAGCTGGCCTTTACGACCGCCCCACTCCTCGTGCATCCTAACCCAGATTTACCATTCGTCGTGGAGGTGGACGCCTCTACCACCGGAGTGGGTGCGGTTCTGTCTCAGCAGCAGGGGACGCCCAGCCGCCTCCATCCATGTGCCTTCTTCTCCAGGAAGCTCAACCCGGCGGAGGTGAACTACGACATTGGCAACAGGGAGCTACTTGCCATCAAGCTTGCCCTGGAGGAGTAGAGACATTGGCTGGAGCCAAACACCCCTTTCAAGTTCTCACTGACCATAAAAACCTGGAATACCTTAGGGCAGCCAAGAGACTCAACCCCAGACAAGCCCGCTGGGCGCTTTTCTTTACCCGCTTCTAGTTCTCCATCACTTACCGCCCTGGGGCAAAGAATGTCAAGGCCGATGCTCTGTCCAGATGTTACTCACCCGAAAAGAGGTCTGAGAACCCCGAACCCATCCTCCCAGTCAAAGTTATTGTTGCCCCTATCACTTGGTCTGCCGAAACCCTACCTCCAGCCGAAACTCCTGCCAACACTCCGCCGGGTTGCCCACTAGGGCACCAGTACATCCCCAGGACACGTCGCACTCCTCTCATCCACGCCACCCATACATCACTTGGCACTGGTCACCCGGGGGTCAATGAAACCCTCTCGTTGCTACGGGAACACTTCTGGTGGCCCAACATGGCCTCGGATGTCAGAAGGTACGTGAGTGGATGTAACAGCTGCGCCATGTCCAAGAGTCCTCGCCATCTACCATCTGGCAAACTCCATCCTCTGCCCGTCCCCAACCGCCCGTGGTCACACCTGGGAGTGGATTTCATGACCGACCTTCCTCCCTCTGACAATAACACATGTATTCTGATTGTTGTGGATAGATTTTCTAAAGCATGTCATCTTCTTCCTCTGAAGGGTCTCCCCACTGCCATGGAAACGGCAGAACTGATGTTTAACCATGTCTTCAGGTACTTCGGCATCCCAGAGGACATAGTGTCGGATCGGGGTCCCCAATTCATCTCCCGAATATGGAAAGCATTTCACTCCCTCCTAGGTGTGGCCATCAGCCTGTCCTCCGGCTACCACCCGCAGTCCAACGGGCAGACGGAAAGGAAGGTTCAGGAGATCGGACGCTTCCTCCGTACCTTCTGTCACGGCCACCAGAACTCCTGGAACCAATTCCTGGGATGGGCCGAGTACGCACAGAACTCCCTCCGTCAACCCACCACCGGCCTCACACCCTTCCAGTGCGTACTCGGCTACCAGCCACCCCTGTTTCCCTGGTCTGGAGAGCCCTCTGACGTTCCCGCGGTCGACTATTGGTTCCGGGAGAGCGAGAGGGTCTGGGACGCGGCCCATCACCAACTTCAACGGGCGCTCCGTAGACGCAGGACGGCAGCCGACCTTCGCCGTTCCGAGGCCCCCCAGTACCAACCCGGTCAGAAGGTCTGGCTGTCTACCCGGGACATCCGCCTGCGTCTACCCTGCCGCAAGCTTAGTCCCAGATTCATTGGCCCATTCACTATCACTCAGCAGATCAATCCGGTCACCTACAAACTGCAACTTCCTCCCGAGTACCGGATTCAACCCACATTCCATGTCTCACTCCTGAAACCTCACCATCCTTCTGTTCTTCCCTCCACAGAACCTGGCGAGACGGAAGCCCCCCCTCCTCTCCTCCTAGATGACGGCGCAGCCTACTCGGTCAAGGACATCCTGGACTCCCGGCGGCGTGGTGGGCAGCTTGAGTACCTAGTGGACTGGGAAGGCTACGGTCCAGAGGAACGCTCCTGGGTCCCATGCAACGACATCTTGGACCCCTCCTTGCTGGATACCTTCCACTCACGACACCCCAACCGACCAGCTCCCAGGGGTAGAGGACGCCCACCACGACGTCGGGGTCCCCGGCCCTCAGGAGCGGGCCCTGGGGATGGGGGTACTGTCACAAACACGCCAGGTTCCTCCTCCACACAATCACGACGCACACCCTCACCTGAGTACTAATCATCACCACCTGATCCGCATCACCTATCATCCACCACAGCACCACAAAAGCCACACACACGCACCCAGTCATTGTCCGGTCACGTTCGCGACAAGATCATTCCTGCGCTAACTATTAGGACTAACTCCTCTTTACCTTCTCTCCAAGGATAACCTCCGAAGTCTCTTCTTCCGTCTTCTCTCCAAGGATAACCTCCAAGATCCTCCTAAAGACCCCACGGTGCGTGTGTGTGGTACCCTCCTTCCCGGCACGGATCCCAGCACCCATCCACTCCTCACTTCCCGCTCCTCTGCTTGTGTCCATTTAATAAACTACATCTTTCATCTGTTAGTCCTCTGTCTCCGAGTGATCCGTAACAATATTGTGAAATATTATTACAACTTAAAATAATAGTTTTCTATTTGAATATACTTAAAAAAAATAATTTATTCCTGTGATGCAAAGCTGAATTTTCAGTATCATTACTCCAGCCTTCAGTGTCACATGTAACATCCAGTCTATCACTCGATCATTTAGAAATCATTCTAATATTCTGATTTATTATGAGTGTTGGAAACAGTTCTGCTGTCTAATATATTTGATGAATAAAAGGTTAAAAAGAACTGCATTTATTCAAAAAAAAAAAATTCTAATAATATATATTCTAATAATATATTTTCTTTACTATCACTTTTTATCAATTTAACACATCCTTGCTGAATAAAAGTATTGATTTTATTTTAAAAAAAAAGAAAGAAAAAAAAATTACTGACCCCAAATTACTGACCAGTAGTGTATATTATTATTACAAAATATTTATATTTTAAAAACATTATTTTAAATTGTAATAATATATCACAATATTACATTTTTTTCTGTATTTTTGATCAAAAACTGCAGCTATATATATATATATATATATATATATATATATATGCTATATATATATATATATATATATATATATGCTATATATATATATATATATATATAATTAAAACTACATACAGTACATACAGAATCAAGTGCATATTACAAGAACATTATTAAAAAGAAAGATCACAGTTTATATAAACCTCTATAAACTGGTCTGATTAGGTCATAAGCTTTAGAATGCTTCAATTCTTTAAAATATCTGAATCCCTTAAAGGCTAGCTGTTGAGGCTTATGAGTTTGGAAAAGGATTTAAAGTCATAGTTATTTGTTAAATTATATCACCTTCACCCATAAGTTCCAGTATTAAAAAGACCACATGTTGAAAAAGGACTAAACTTTTCATGCTGGCTACTTTTTCACAGCACTAAACTGAATTGGATTCTATCCTGAATCTGCTTACAGCCTATCAATTCTCACTAAAGCCTCTTCTGGTTGTCTCTTTTAACAATATCTCAGAATTCTCTCTCTACCCCTTTACTCAACACTTTTATTTTCATCACATACACACACATTTTCCAATCTCTTGTGCATTCAGACTGAAAGCTCTGTATCCCCTTGTAAACACGTTCAAATCGCTCAGATTTGATCTGAATCCAGCATTTTATTTCTCACCTCTCTCTGACATCTCTTAGGAAAGTGTGTGTGTGTTCAAGTGTGTGTGTTGTAATGCAGGCTTGTAATGCAGTATTCGGTTTAGCACAGTCAGCTCTACAGATATTAACACAATTTACGCAGTTATAGTAAAGCAACCGCTAGGATCAATGTGATGCAACCATAGAAGGACACACAGCCACACACACACACACACACACACACACACATTCATAAAAAAAGCACGTGCCCTTGAGTAAAGTGCAGTATAAAAACCCAATATTCCCGCTGGCCCAGTTTAACAACAGGCAATCAATGAAAACTGACCTGTTCATTTGAAAGCGAGGAGGTATGACCCAGCATTTCGACCTCTTAAGTGTGTGAATCTTTCTCTCCATCTCCTTCCTGATAAGGCCATAATGAAATATGCCGTTTTAAAACAAAAACAAAATTCTTCAACAATACAGTAAAAATTGTAATATT